>NC_056725.1:70178766-70225007 GCF_019279795.1 Protopterus annectens
AACAAAAAAATACAATTGCTTAGGTTGGGATAATCAGTTTTTAGAAAAAAACAAAGCACATACTGAAAATGTCATTTGAGAAGCTGCTACAAAGGCTACAAATCTAGCAAGGTGTGAGTGTGTGTGACTAGAAAGCATTTCTGGCTGATGCTAAATCAAGTTATCAACTAATCTAATAGCCTATGGGTGGGGGAAGGAAAATACAAAAGGACATGCTGTAAAGTCTCCCTCCCCCACCGAAGTTTGTGATATCTGACCTGCAGTATCAGTATGCTAATAAGCTTCTCTGAAAACCCTGCCTTTGTGTGAACACGTGACTTACACTGCAATAAAATGTAAACGAAGTGCTCTAGCAAGCAACTGATTTTAGAAACGAGATAGTGCCCCTTTAATATGTGTTGATTAAATTGTTCCAGTTCAGCTGTATGCCTAAAATGGAAAAAGATTACATCGGACTATTATTAATGTATAACTTGTACATCCCATTTTGTGATAGTTGTGCCATTCAACAGTGCTGATCCTAATGTTTTCTTTCAATAATACAACTATTACTGCTAGTAGTTATCAGCTGAAGCTTGGAACAAGATCTTCTTGGACCATTCCCACAAATGGCAATGGAAGCAATAGATAAAGACATACATTTCAGAATCCCATTTGGAAACTAAAATGAATTAATAAAAGGTCTACAAATGGAAGCACCCAGTGTCAAAGGCTCAATGGCATAGGCCTCTTTGTACTTATGCATAGACAAAGTGAAATCCAGTTAACTTCATCCATAAGACAAAAATGTGTTAAACTACAGACATACAACTGAAATATTAAGTGAACTGTATTCACACACAAGCTTTCACAGATGCTGACAATTTTTGATGTTCAAATCGTTGACAGAGACAAAAGGAATGTTAAGTTACCTGTAGCTCCAAGTAGTGGTGGATGAACTTTTGAATAATTTGTTGTCATAAACAATTTTAATTTAATGCTGTATGTGCCAGACTGTCTGGCTCTATCCATGGAACAGTCGTTCCTTGGCATTTCAAGTTGTTAAATTGCTCACAGTTGCAGACTGCATCCTCGGTCATCTTGTGTGTTCCACTCATGTTCATCAATTACATGATGATGTAAAATGCCATCCATCTCATGTACAGTGGGAAGGGACAAGTACAATAGTCATCAAATTGCAGAAACTATTGATACAAACATGACTGGTATGCAATACACCTAGCAAAGGCATGTGTGGAGTCAGATTTACCATAAATTGGTCCACAGTCTCCAGATTGATTGATGACAGCAATACCAAGAATGGTTAGTTATTTCCCTTGCACCACTTTTTGTAAAACTCTGCATCCATGTTGTTTACCAGCCTGCAAAAAATTAAAAAGGTGTAGTTTGGCTGAAAGAACTTCAGTAGAAAACACATATAATGGGGGTGTCACTCAGTACTGGCATCCTCAGTTGCATTATACCTGTGTAATTCTTTTCCTCCAGATTTGTGGCTCCATGCCATATGTCAAACAAATGCTTTATTGTGGAGAACAGGAGTCTCTGTATGTGAGTAGAAGGATGGAGAATCATTGTGATGGTCCAACATCAGCGAGTACCACTTCATCTCTATATTTACATGTGCCTTAAAAGCATAAGTTAAGTAAACCTGGTAAAGGGCACTTTTGAGAGGACACCTTGTCCACCCAAACTCCATGATTGGCAAAAGTAGAAGAATCGTTATGCAAATACAGATGAACTACCCATTTATAACACAACAGATATGACTGTATGTGCAAAATAAGTGCACCCTTACAAGCATATGTACAAAAGGATTAAAGAAAGTTATTTTGAAGCCTAAAAATAAAACATGCTGATTGCTAGTCATGTCAGAAAAGCAGTTTAAGTCAAAGTGCACTGTAGGTGCACTCTACAAGAATTCTGATAGAAAGATAGAGTGGCCACACAGTTGCTTATGCCAAATCTGAGCTACTAAATCGTCCCGGTTATGCTAATTTATGCATTACCAAGTAAATACTAAACAGGTGTACATGGAAATAATTGTCTATCACACAATTTTTTACATTTTGGCAAACTCCACACCATGTACAGTTGACATTGACTACAATAGGTATATAGAGCAGGAGCATGTGAAAGATGCATCAGAAGTCATTACAGTAGAGTCTACACTATCTTGGGATGCTTCACAGCATTATTTTAACTTATTTGCAGATGTGCATCGGTAACCACTTTCCTCCACAAAGAACATCATGCATAAAGGATTTCCATACATCTCTCAAAGGTGATTTTCTCCATTATAGTTGAATTTAATTCTGTTTCATGCTTATCTAAGACTTGTACAAGTATAATTTGAGTTTTGGTGTGCAACATCCACACATGTATCACGTGCAGTAGTGGAGCGAGATGCCCTTGGCTGTCCATATGAGCATCACCTAGATGAATAAGAATACAAAAGCTGTGAGCTCCGAAACAAAGCGAGCCAAAAGTGCATGTCTGCGCCACAAATTACAGTAATGACTGTTACCCATGATCATCACTGTTGCATTTCTCGACGTGCTGAAAGCATCTTGCTGACCATGTCTATATAGGACTCCTCAATAACACTGAATTACAATGTAATGTCTTTGATGAATGGAAGAAAGATGACCGACTTAGAATTGGTAGAAGCCAAAGCAACTTGCAAGTAGTGACACCTTTGCATAGTTACTTCGAGAGACAGGTTGCGTTGCCAACATCAGATCTCCAGCATTTAATCCATTTTGAGTTGTGGCTGGCTGCTCCCATTGGTACACAGCATGTCCCTTCCCGGAGCACTTCTAACAAATTAAAACATATTGGCACATGATGATAGGCAAGCCATAAAGCTATCATCAGTTTTCTGTCAGTTATCTAGCCTATTTTAAATATCTGATAAAAGTAATGTGATATTTATTTGTTGTTGTTGTTTGTCTTTTCGGCTTTTTTCGGTTAGGGTAAGCCACAGCAGAACTCCGGTCCGCTAATGATTGGCATTAGATTTTCCACGAACACCAAGGTGCCAGCTCGTATGCCCAACCTTCAATGAAGACCACACCCATTTCACGCCAAGCCTTCCCGAAGCGCCACCACTTATTTCCAATTTAAGTACTCAGATAATATTACAGTAACTGCCAGGTGTAAGGCATGCACATAATTACCGTTACAGCAAAATGTCAGTTACCTTACATGTTGCAGCTATTGCCACAGCTAATGTACTGAACACAACACATGTATTTGTCTTCAGTGCACATGCTGCCCTTACATAAACCTTGGCTGACCTAAAACAGTCAAGTGTTTGTCATCCCCTTAGTACTGTCTGCCAATGCATTCAACCATAATATGTTGAACGGTCTGTTACATTAATTTGCTTCGGTTGAGTTTCTGAGTGTCATTGTATTCTTTGTTTAAGGCTGCCTCACTACAGCAGTACCTTCTATGATTAAGTTTGACATATGATGCAATGAGTTTGTGGCATCAATTGTCTACAACAGGAATTGTATAACATCTGTAATTAACCTAAGCTGGAAAAAGTATGTGACATAATTATACTCTATTATCATCAACTTGGAAAATCAGTCAAGACTAACAGAAATATTATTAGTTCAAAGTGTTAAGCACTGACGTTATTTGAAAAACTTACCCATTCAGTGTGAGGCAAGATCCCGAAATTAGCAGGCTGGACAGTTAAACCTTTGCTCTGCATTTATGACACAGGTGGAAAATACAGTTTCAAGCAAGTTGAAGAAGTTTCTCCTGATACACCAGCAGCACTGCAGCCTGTGACAGTGATTCAGCTTCACTATCGTAATAATTAGTCACAGCTGATGTAGCATCTGATAGATAGAGGCTGTCATAATTGCGTCCTTCTTCACACTCAAAATGAAAAATGTCAATATCAAGGTGCAGGTACTCTATGACTATCGGAAATGACCAACCATCCAACCAAAAAAAGCAAAAATCAACAAAAATGTTTTTATACTTGAACAGCAAAGAAACTTTATTCCATGGGTTGTTAGCGCTTTCACGTCTACTCTGGACGCTTCTTCAGACTTTAATAGAACACTTAATCACTTCTGTATTTAAATACATATCAATTAAACAGTTTGCCAATGAAAGCCTTTGTGAATACATAACCATAAAAAGTCAGAAACTTCTAAATAAAAGTAAAAGTCAGAAACTATATTGTGAAAATTAAAAGAATTCAAAATTCAACATTAACACTAAAATTGATGTAGTAATGGATTATTACTGTTATTAACATTTCAGACTGACAAATAGCATATGAATATTTATTAAAAACACAAGAGAGAATATAAAACAGCATGTGATAAAAACATTTCAAATATGTGAAACTACTGAAAACTTCTAAAATACATATTCCTACTAACACCAAGAGGCGTGAAAAAGTCAGATGTGTAGCAATAAATAATTGCTAATGCTTCAGATGACGACTGACTAGAAAGGGTTTCAGAGTAACCCTCTCATTAAGGCCATGTCCTTCATCTGCTTTTCATTCTGATGATCCATTTTACATTCTTTCCTTTCAGTGAGAATTGCTAACATTGCCTAATCTCAATGTGGTGTGTATCGAATTCAATTACTAGGAACTCAAAGAAAGTGTGTGTGGTGCCTTGCGATAGAACATGTCTAGCCAATCGTCGTTCCTGTCATTTACTCCCTATTGATGGCATATAAATGCCCTCTAATCCTTTCCCTCAATGTTCTATTAGTCATGCCGACATGAGAAAGCCTGGCATTGGTGCAGATGGCTAAATAGACTATGTTCCTAGTCCTACAGTCTGCATAATGATTGAATTTATATAGCACACATGTGTCCGTGTGCCTAAAGTTATTCCTGCCCAGTATGTATTTGCACTGATTACAACTGCGACAAGGAAAGGTACCCATTCTAACAGTAAGTGGTTGATCTTGAAGTCGCCTTTCATAACATAACATGTTCCTTAAAGATCTAGTATTCTTGTAGGAAAAACTGGGGTGAGGACCTACAAGTGCTCTGAGCCTATCATCCAACTGTAGGATACCCCAGTTCTTTCTAATGACATTAGTAATACTCTTATTCTTATTGGTATATGAAAGTACCATCCTCTTTTTACTTCTAAATGCGTAAATGGCCTGCTTTGTTCCACCTGTTCACTAGTTGCTTTTCTATCCTAATGTAGGGTCTTGTTTCTTCATTCGTTCTGTTTTGTTTGCAGGACTGTCAAATCATTGTCATGGTAACCCCTGGATTTAAAGTAAGCATCTAAGCCCATCAATTCATTCCTATATGCTGAATCATCGCTTGTTAGGCATGAACAGCGTGCTGTGATTCTTAATAATTTTCTTGTGTATGTGGGGAGGATGCATACTATCACGATGCAAGTATGTGTTCTTTCTACAGGGTTTCCTATAAATGTTGGTGGTGAAACACCCATTATGCTTCCTGATGGTAACATCTAAAAGTCGATCGACTTTTCCGTCTCTTGGTGTTAGTAGGAATATGTATTTTTTAGAAGTTTTCAGCAGTTTCATATATTTGAAATGTTTTATCATATGCTGTTTTTATATGATCTTGTGTTTTTAATAAATATTCATATGATATTTGCTATCTGAAACGATTAATAACAGTAATAATCCATTACTACATCACTTTTAGTGTTAATGTTGAATTTTGAATTTTGAATTTTCACAATATAAGTTTCTGACTTTTACTTATTTAGAAGTTTCTGACTTTATAGTTATGTATTCATACAAAGGCTTTCATTGGTTAACTGTTTAATTGATATGTATTTAAATACAGAAGTGATGAAGTGTTCTAGTAAAGTCTGAAGAAGCATCCAGAGTAGGCGTGAAAGCTAACAACCCATGGAATAAAGTTTTTGCTGTTCAAGTATAAAAACATTTTTTTATTGATTTTGCTTTGGTTGATGGTTGGCCCGATAGTCGTGGAGTACCTGCACCTTGATATTGACATTTTTCGTTTGGGGATAAAGCAGGTACCTTACCCTGAGAGATTTCTGTTTATTTATCCTTCTTCACACTGTTCAAATTCATCATCAGTATCATTGCAGTGTTCAGTGTTCCTGCACAAAATTAATGTTGGAGTATATGGCATGATCATAATTACAAAGGGGAAGGGGCGAACAGGAGATCAACCAATAGTGACATGACAAGAAACACAGAAACTGATAATGTAAATAAACTATCACCATAGATGTACCAGTTTGTGTCCTCCTGACTAGAGACACTAGAGTCCACTGTTGCTGAAAGGTCTTCTAGTGGTACATTGCTGGACCAATCAAGACATCTGCTTATCAGAAAAACAATAGTTTTTGAAATGCATGTAGGTATTGCATGACAGATATGATTATTATGAACTTTCAAGTAGAAGTGATAAGGGTACCTACAGTGCCACAGGCTACTTTATCAGGACTGCTATCTGGTGACTCTTTGGTAATTACAGTAGTAACTTGGAGTGGTTCTTCACCTGATAAGCTTTGCTCATGATCAACTGAATTGTTTCTAAAAGGAGAAATGTGGGAAATTAATATTTACAACTTTAATCTTTCTTGACTGCAGAAGTCAAGGACATTGCATGCGTTCCCTGTCACTGATACTTGCCCTGTCTTTTGCAATCTGCAGTGGTAGCCATTATCATTGGTAGAAGACAGTATTGTGCTCACATCCAAATCATCTGAATGCTTCGGAAACACATTGGTGTGGAATGTTGAACTGGAGCAAGTCGGCTCATCATGCTGCAAATCATTTTCTGTGATACACTTCTCATACCTGGAACATAGCAACAGCATATGTCACTACAAATGTGAGAAAATAATAACCTAATACGTGTAACAGCAATAGAGCCAGAGTCAATTACAGCAAAGTTACATATCCAGAAGAGGCGGGCAACTTCTGTGTGAGCTGAAAGTGTAATGACTGCTTCAAAGTCATCCACCTATCAAATTTAGTACCAATGGCTATTCTTGTTTGGATTCGTTTGGCATCTCCTGCCTTCTTTGCTCTTTTGAGCAGTCTGTAACTGTCTTTATTTTCTCATCCATCTTGCTGTTGGGTGTAGTTTGGGCATTGGCAATGCTTGGTGACATGATGGATATGCTGAAAACGTTAAATTATCTGGTCTGAAAAAAGACAAACCAAGTCACTGGCTTGGAGCACACACATACGCTACTGATACAGTGAACAGTTTGGAATATTTCCTAATAAAGCTGTTACTGTCAATATTATCTTTCATTGACATTAATTTATTTATTTCCAGTTTGATGACCGGGGAGGTCCACTGGGTTCAGGAGCCTGTTTTCAGTGGAGGCAGGGAGAAAAACTCCGCATTGCTTAGTTTAGTTACATATACAATCATAGTAAAGAAGACACAATTACAATTTCATTTGATGCTAGAGAAAAGGAATAAATTCTTTGGTTGCATAGTATCTAAATATTTAGGATGGCAGTAGTAACTTAATTGAGAGCAAGAATAAAGACTTAGAAGCAAAAGACAGAAAAAAAGGTGGGCTGGGTTATTTATAATACATTACAATTATGTTATTTACAATATGTACATTTATTTTAGGTTAGCTTGTACTCAGTCAGGAGTTTAAAGGGTGGATTGATTATTAGGCTAGGTGGGAGAGTGCAGTTGCATTTAGTTTTAAAACAAGTCCTTAGAGAGGAAGGAAGAAATTCCATTTTTAGCTAAGGAAAAGGATAGAAGAAGCTGACCAGCAGGACGATTGGGTTTGTCGACAGTGATTAGGTTTTGGTGAGTAGATCTTAGAGTTCACTGAGGGGTGTAAGGTTGAAGGATGTTGGTTAGTGCTGGGCACTTAGTAGGTTGAAAAATTAGTCTGTGGGCTGTACTAATGGGAGATATTCTAGATGGTTGGAAGTTCAAGCCAATTTAACAAATGAAGGGCAGTACAATGATGGGAGGAGAATTTGGCTTTGGTTGTAGATTTAGAAATCTTATTATAACAGACTTTCAATTTGGGAGAGAGAGGCAGATAAGTTTGTTAGTAGAGGAGCGCCATACATTAGTGAGGGGACTAGATAGGTAGTAGCAAGAGTTTGTCTGGTGGAAGGAGAGAGAGAAAGTGGATGTTTCTGTATAGCATACCAAGTTTTATATGGGTTTTCTTAATGTTTTGCTGGATGTGAGTGTAATTTTGGGTGTTCATCAATAGAAACCCCAAGTAGTTTATACATAATCTGTATATATTATTACTTATTTCTAATTCATTATATATTCTAAATTCATCATAATATTTTATACACTTTATACACAATAGTTTAATTGTGCTATGAATTCTTTTGTTATTTCAATTTATTTATGTACATTAGCATATACTGATGCAAACATACATTTAATTTATATAGACCATGGCCATGGTGACATGCAGTTTTTTTATGTGCTTCACATGCAATTTTATATGTTATTTGTATTTGATTAATATGCAATGACAGTTTTGAACAACCACACAATTCACTTGTGCATATGTAAATATACTTATACTATATGGAAAATGTGTATGTGTACACAACTTTTGATGGATACATGCACTTACGCATATATATACAAGTTCACATGAACTGTGAATGTAAAATGTTTTCTTTTGAAAAGTTTTTCATAAAAGTTTTTAAAAGGTTTTTAAAAAGTTTTTTAAAGTATTTTTTAAGTGCTTAAGAATGTATTGAGAACAATATTCTTGCTCATACTATGAAAGATCAGCCAGTTCACTTTATTTCAGCACAACATTTAATTGTTTTCATTGTTTTAATTGTTTAAATACTTAATTATTCAATCATTTCATTATTTGATTAACCATCATTTGATCAATTACTGTTTTTGGATAATGTATAAAAGGCATTTAGTAAGTAGTGGTACTTGATTCTGATGAGGTCTCCAGTTTTGGAGATGAAAGCGCTAAATCTACTTGTTAATAAAGGCGTTTTGTGACATCTTGGGCCATTTCTGTGATTTTGAGCGTTGTGTTGGTGCTATGGTGTTTCTCTTTGGAAGACAGCCTTCATTGTAGCTTGGAATACCGTGGTATTTATGCGTTTCTTTTGTTCTTGGTTCTTAGTTTCTTTTTTCGGTAATCCAGGCTTGAGGAGTCTCCGTTTATATTTTGGAATTCCAGCACTGCTTTTAGCACCAACTTTGTGTCTTTTTTAATATGGACAGCAGTAGCAGTTTATTGTCTGAACTTATTAAAGTGATTCAAAATCACTCATAAGCGGATTACCCATCAGTGCGAACTTCGGGGGATGTTATTCCGTGTGCACAGAGTAGTCCGTCTGTTAGGGAGGAAGCGGAAGTGTCACCAGTTATTGGGGCAGACGTACATATTACGAACAGGAGAACAATGTTGAAGGAACCAGAACCATGACCCAATCGTCGGGAGATTCGTACAGGGGTTTCTAATCATAGAAACCATACTACAACGGATAAAGTTGACTCCAATGATTTTGTTCAAACATATCAGGACATTGATTTCGACAGTTGGTTAAATTATACCTTTACCAACAATGTTAAATGTCTGGAAGACAACAGCAGCAACAGCCTAGGCTATAAGGAGAAATGCAAAGCTTTAAAAACCCTTTTAACCAGGTACAAGTCTTTATCTTTAGAAAATTGGTACTTTAACAAATGTTTGCATGATAAAATTGTACCAAAAGGGTTAAGAATAAATAAATTTCCTAACAACATAAATAGTACTATGGACACTGATTTTTTAAAAGTATCTGTGACATTTTCAATGATTGTGGACTGGCTATATTGAAGGTTTTAATCAAACACAACGAAAAAAGAATGGAGATGGACAAAAAGGACATTGATAAACTTTATAAAGAAATTAATGATGATTTATTGTTTTCTGTACAAGAATACAAAAATATTTATTTTAGATCTTTGCATGATGTGGATTATGTTATTACATGTAACTACAACAGGAAACTATCTAAATTTGAAAGAGATATAAATGAGTACAGATTAGGCTTGGCTTATAGTTGTGATAAGAAATTTACTAACAGAACCTATAGGGGTTATGAGAAACAGAACTGTGAGTCAGACTTACAATTTCAGGACAATTATAGGAAGAGTAATAGGAATTTCAATAGAGAACATGATGGGAATTTGTATAATTATGAGTATGATTTATGTGATGATGGTTTTAATAACAATGAAGGGACCCCTTTAGAGGGGGAGGGACCGAGGATGTCCGAAAGACTGAGAAATCGGTTACAACAACCATCTTATGCACAAGTTACAGGGGTCAACAACTATAACCCCCACAGAAGAACAAACTACAGATAGAACTGTCTATTTTAGGTGAATTTGGGGATGTTACACCCACATACAAACCTGTATCTATGTATATACACAATGATTTTTTATTTTCAACTATACAGATTTGAAAATAGATGATGTGCACTTTAAGTTATTCACAAAAGAATTTACCTTTGTACCAGTTACTAAGCCCAGTATAGACAACATTCTGTTGGATATAAGACTTTTCACTAGGAAGTTCAACATGTTACAGATGTTTGGAAAAGACAAGCCACACTATACGAGTAACAATCCAAGTAGACATAGTGTTTACAATCCTCCCCTTCATCAAGACATTCAAAATTTCGAAAATATAGTCAACAATAGAATCAGAAGGAATTTAAACAGAATGTGAACACGAATACTAGTAATTTAATGGATGAAGAGAAGAAACTTTTACATGAACTTAGTGAAAACAATAGTATCCGGGTGATGAAACTGGACAAAGGCGGTGGAGTTGTCCTTATGGACAGTTGGGATTACGAGAATAGAATGTTAGAAATATTAAATAATGACAAGTGTTATAGTCCAGTTTCTAAAAATGAAATCAATATTTCATACCACAAAATAGATTATATTATAGAGGACAACTTGTCTCAAGGGCTCATAGATATGGAGCTATGGAAGTTTTTGAAAGTTAGTAAACCAGTCATCCCCACGATCTTTGGGATACCAAAGACCCATAAGAATATTCAAAATCCCCCGATGAGACCAATTGTCTCATCACAGGGTTCTAAAACCCAGCCCTTGACTATATATATAGATAGTAAACTTAAGAATTACTACATGAAATATTCACACATTTTGGAAGACTCTTGGGACTTCCTACAAAAAATTAGTAAGGACCCTTATAGTGTGGATATGAATTTTATTACTATTGACGTCAAAGATTTATTTTCAGTCATACCTCACAACATTGGAATGGACTGGTTCGAGAATATGTTAATAGAAATGAATTTATTAACATCTAATGAATTCAAACTTGTTTTAGAGTGTATGGAGTTGGTACTTAAAAACAACTTTATATTTTTTCATGGCAATTATTATCATCAAAAAGAGGGAGTAGCCATGGGGGCAGCATGCGCCCCCATTTATGCTAATATCGTAATGTTATACTGGGAAAGACAATATGTTTTTGATACAGAATTTTTTACTTATATCAAAAGCTACTATCGATTCCTAGACAATATATTTATTTTATGGGAAGGCCCTGTTGAAGCCATTGATAGATTTATTACCTTTATTAATCAAAGTACTAACTTTTTATGTTTTACTCACCATATAGATTCATACAAAATCAACTACCTTGATGTAATGCTATGAAAAGACTACCAGTGCAATATGTACAAATCTACTATCTATAGAAAGGAACATTTTTCCAATGCATATTTACATTTTAATAGTGACCACCCTGATCACCTCAAGCACAATATAATTAAGGGGCAGATGATTAGAGTGGCTCGTATGACGTCAGATAGGGATGAATTTCTTGCAGAAATAGACAAAGTACAAAATATGTTCCATCAAAGAGATTATCCAGTTGAAATTACACAATCTATAAAATAAACAATAATAAAAGGATGGGGCAATAAATATATACCCCTATTAAATCATACAAACAACACAACCATTGAAAGAACTGACAAAAAATTATCGCAGAATAAAAATGTGTTACCTTATTTGACTCTTACATACCATCAGAACATCGGGTGGCTACACAAATGTATTAATGAGACATGGGATTTGTTCAAAACAGTGTCTACAAGAACTACGATTTTTCATAACAAATTGACATATAGTTATAGGAGAGGTTATAATATAAAAAATATTTTAGAAAAAAAGAAATGTCCTAATCAAGGAAAAACTGTTCAAAATAAAGTAGGCACTTTTAAATGTGGTAGATGCCCCCAGTGTCCATTCATAGCCGGGGAAAAAACAGTGACATTACCTAGTTTGAATATTACGTTGAAGTCTAAGAAATATTATAGCTGTTACACGAAGGGGTTGGTCTATTTAGTTTACTGTAAATTCTGTGGGGGGTTTTATATTGACAAAACGGAACGCCATTTGAGAAAAAGGATATATGAGCATATGAGAGACATAAGTATATACCAATATATAAATATATATAAATATATACCAATATGCAGATGATTCCACAATCATCTGTGCTGCCCCATCCATCCCAACTCTTTTAAAACTACCTCAAGATGCCTTCTCTACCACAGAGCAATGGATGAAAGACAACCATCTTGCACTCAATGCTAGTAAAACTAAACTTATGATTTTTACCCCCTCCAAAACCAAGAACTTGATCAAAATTTATTCTCCATCACCAGCCAAAATTCAACACCTCTTGAACTGGTATCAGAAGCCAAACTACTAGGAGTTCAAATCGACAACAGGCTTAAATTCAACTCCCATCTACTACTAAACATAAAAAAAAACACCAAAAAATTGGTATGCTCTACCGACAAAATCGGTTTCTCACCTCAACTACCAAATTTACTCTCTCTACTACATTTCTCTTACCCTCCCTTCTCTATGGAGCCCCTTCTAACAAATCTACAATCATCTCTCAAAACCAAACTGTCTTCTTGCTACAATAAAATTGCCATATTCGCCACTAACAACAAATCATCAACACATCACTGTGAATCTCTCAACAAACTAAACTGGCTAGAACTACCAAACTACCTATCCTACATTCAGCTCACCTATGCCCATAAACTCATCTTCCAGCCTTCCCTCTGTCCCTCCCTCGCCACTACCTTTAAAATGCATCACACACAAAGAATTCTCAGATCTAATAATCAAAACCTTTTAGAAGTTTACCGACCACTCCACCCCCCAGGACAATACCTCCTGTCTCACTCTTTAACTCGCTTATGGAACTCCCTTCCCCCCTCCATTCGTACCACTACTAGCCTCCAATCCTTTAAAAAATCACTCCACTCTCATCTAACTTCCACATGGGAATGCTCCTGCTCCCATCCCTCATAACCAACACTCTACTTCATTCACCCTCTCCCTTCCTTTCTCAAATTCCAGATAACAAATTCTTGCCTGCCTCTAGTACCTAGTAACTCCTGACCCTACTCCATCTAACTACATATCCTCATTCCAACTGAAAAAAAAAAAAATTATTTTTGATATCATTTCCTTTGATTGAAATACTTTTCATCAGTCTGTTTACCTCTGTAATGAACCTGCAGTCTGTGAGTGTGTATATTAAGCTTAGTTTGTTTACCTCTGTAATCTTCATGCAATCTGTGTGTATATTAATCGTTGTGTAATACGTATTTAGGAGCTTTTCTCCCCAGGACGCCATTGAAAATGGGTTCATTAGGCCCAATGGACTATCCTGGTTAAACAACTGCAAATAAATAAAAATAATAAATAAATAAATCGTAAAAATTAAAACAATGCTCTATACAGACATTCTTTAACATGTGATGAGGCTAATTTCAAATTTTGGGTGGTCGAGGTGGTGGACCAGTTAGATAGAGGGGGTGACTGGGAAACCAAATTGGCGTATAGGGAAATGATATGGCAGCTCAGGCTTGATGCCTGTAGTGGCAAGGGCCTAAACGATCACATATCTATTGTTCCAGCCCTCAAACTATTATCTAATGATCCCAAACAAAAACAAAAATATACATAATCTGTATATATTATTACTTATTTCTAATTCATTATATATTCTCAATTCATCATAATATTTTATACACTTTATACATAATAGTTTAATTGTGCTATGAATTCTTTTGTTATTTCAATTTATTTATGTACATTAGCATATATTGATGCAAACATACATTTAATTTATATAGACCATGGCCATGGTGACATGCAGTTTTTTTATGTGCTTCACATGCAATTTTATATGTTATTTGTATTTGATTAATATGCAATGACAGTTTTTGAACAACCACACAATTCACTTGTGCATATGTAAATATACTTATACTATATGGAAAATGTGTATGTGTACACAACTTTGATGGATACATGCACCCACGCATATATATACAAGTTCACATGAACTGTGAATGTAAAATGTTTTCTTTTGAAAAGTTTTTCATAAAAGTTTTTAAAAGGTTTTTAAAAAGTTTTTTAAAGTATTTTTTAAGTGCTTAAGAATGTATTGAGAACAATATTCTTGCTCATACTATGAAAGATCAGCCAGTTAAGCTTTATTTCAGCACAACGTATAATTGTTTTAATTGTTTAAATACTTAATTATTCAATCATTTCATTATTTGATTAACCATCATTTGATCAATTACTGTTTTTGGATAATGTATAAAAGGCATTTAGTATGTAGTGGTACTTGATTCTGATGAGGTCTCCAGATTTTGGAGATGAAAGCGCTAAATCTACTTGTTAATAAAGACATTTTGTGACATCTTCGGGACCATTTCTGTGATTTTGAACATTGTGTTGGTGCTATGGTGTTTCTCTTTGGAAGACAGCCTTCATTGTAGCTTGGAATACCGTGGTATTTTTAACCCCAAGTAGTTTGCGAAGGAACAACCTCTATAGTAGAGTTGTTTTGGCTAATAATTTGGAACAAGTTTTTATCAAGAGGGGAAGCCTTTGAGGGAGAGAATAATAGTATATTGGATTTATTGGCATTTAGTGAGAGGTGGTTTTGGCGCATCCAGTTTTCAGTGGTGGAGAAAGCAGTTTGGGTCACTGTTTGAAGCTCTGAGAGGTTAGAGGCACAGCAGACTAAAGCTGAATCATCTGCATATTGTACAATTTTGGTGTTGAGTATGGCTTTGTGGAAATCATTAATAAAGATGCTGACTAGCATTGGACCAAGTATGGATCCTGGGGTACCCCAGTAGGGGTAGGAAGGAAGGTCGAGGTGGCTTTTCCCCATTTCACAGCTTGAGACCTGTCAGACAGGTAGCTTGAGAACCAGAATAAGGTATTCTGGGAGAGACTGAGGTTAGAAAGATGGTTTAGGAGGTGGGAATAGGAGATGGTATTGAATGCTTTGGACAGATCTAGTAAAACTGTTGATACTATTCTTTCAGAGTCATGTCCAAGATTTATTGTGTCTAAGAAGGAGAGAAGGGCAGTGATAGTACTATGGCCAGGTTGGAAGCCGTGTTGGGTTGGAGTGATTAGTTGGTGATTGGCTAGGAATGGCATAAGATGAAGGTGGATGCATTTTTCCAGAAGTTTTGAGATTGGGGAGAGGATAGCTATGAGGTGGTAGTTAGAGATGTTATTCTTTTTGTCTCTTTTATAGAGAGGTAGAATAAAGGCAGCCCACCATAATTTGGGCACATAAGATTCCTGCATGGATCTACTGCTCACTTGCTAATGGGGAGAGCGATACCATCTGCGGCTATTTTTAGGAAGGAAGATGGGATATTGTCAGGGGCATTGGAGCATGATTTTAATTTAGAGAGTATTTTTTTTTATGTGGGAGGTTGAGACGGGTTTAAGTTCAAATATTGGAGGAGGATTGGGGCAGAGGGTGGTATAGGGAATAAAGACGATTGAATAGGTTGAGGGGAAGGGTTATTTTTATGGAAGGTCTTGGTCAGTTCTGCTATGAAGTTGGTGAAGAAGGAGTTGAATAGAGAGGCTATTTCAGGATCAGACTTGCTGGTGTCAGGGCAGGGGTTGTTTTTGGTACCTGGGTTGAGAAGAGAATTAATGGAATTCCAGAAATGCTTGGGGGTTTTTGATTGGTTAGACTGGAGTTTGATATAGTCAGACTTTTTGTCTCTGATGATTTGTTTTTTAGTGAGGTTGCAGAGTTGTTTATATTTAAGAAAAGTTTCAGGCTGCTTGTTTTGATGGTATGTTTTCCAGGATTTATCTCTTTGTAGCATAAGTTTTTTGGTATCTTTGGTTAGCCATGGGGCGGTCTTGGTTTTTACTCTTTTTGTTCTTGGTGGAGCTAGGAAGTTGAGGACGTTTAAGAAGGTTGAGTTGAAAAATTCTACGGCATTGTCTAGTTAGGGGGTTCCAGTTTGTTTGTTTTAGGGAGTCAGAGAAAGTAGTGGGGTTAAAGTTTGTGAGGTTACGTGTGTGAGTATATTGGTGTAGTTGAGGAGAGGAGTGGGTAGCTTGGTGTATGAAAGCTGGCAAGTGGTCTCCTATAGGGTCAGATATAATGCCAGAGTTTAAGACTTTATTAGGATGGGATACTAGGATCCAGTCTAGTGTGGTACCTGGGGGGTTATTTTGTTGGGTCTGGTAATGAAGTTAGTTAGTTGGGTATAGTTAAATAGATTGTTGGATATGGTGGAATTAGAGTTGTTGATTTTATTCCAATCGATATTTACATCTCCAAGTATGAAGGTCTCTAGCTTAATATTGGTAGAGGTCCAGAGGAGAATTTCTTCAAGAGTAGTGGTGTTATTACCAGAGGGGATGTAGAGGGCGGTGATAGAAATGCTTTTGTGGTTATTTATTTTTAGTAGGCCTATTACTAGTTCTGCATTGTTGAATGGAGGGATAGGATTGGGGAAGGGAGTGATGGATAGCAGGTTAGAGTAGATTAAGGCTACCCCACCCCCTTTTCTATTTAAGCAATCATATCTGAGGGATTGGAATCCAGGAGGGAGGATTTCAGAGTCACAAATATGAGGTTTTAGCCAGGTTTCTGAGATGGCTATAATGCCGGGTAGGTTGTAGTTTAGCCAAGCAAGAAAGTGGGCTAGTTTATGTCTTAGACTTTGGGCATTGATGCTGAAGCATTTGAGGTATTTATGGTTGGTTTTATTGCTTGCGACAGGGGAAGTTTTGGGACTAGAGGAAGTATTTGGTCCAGGATTTGGGTGTATGTCCCCTGCTAAGCAGAGGTAGTTGAGAAGGGTAGTAGTATCAATGTTTTCACACTGAGCTGGAAAAGTAACTGTTGATACACACATGATAGCAGATGCTATTGTCTGTCCGCTACTAGGATGACCATGTGGTCTCAGTAACTGGTAGTATGAGACATAGTTTTGGACCCATATTTCATATGCTTGCATGATGGATGGTGCCTTCATAAGTATATCATTGACCTGCAAAAGAAACTGTTGATACACACATGACAGCAGATGCTATTGCCTGTCCACTCCTAGGATGACCATGTGGTCTTAATACCTGGTAGTATGACACATAGTTTGGACCCATATCTCCTATGCTTGCATGATGGATGGTCCCTTCAGAAGTATACATTATTAGTGTGAAATGTGATCACGTACAGAAGCATGATGTCAGTACATTTTACACCTGCCAAGAGCAACACGCAGAAGACACACAAAACTATTTTGTTGTACCAAGGAGTTCAGACCTCAGAAAAGAAATATTGAAGTACCTGTATATAGTAATATGTCCACCGTATAATGTGTAGTTAAACATAATGCATCATAAAGGTGATGCACATCAGTGCCATTCTTTCACAGGGAAGTGCTGCCTGACAGTCAACCAACCTAATATTCATTATGCCAGATGAAGCAGAACATAACATTAGACGCTCAGTGGTCGCCTGATTTACCGAGGATGCATGCTGGTTACAGTCCCAGTCAGTGTGCCATTTGTAAATGTAAGATATGCCATCATAAGCATAATACGCCACCCAGGTCTTAGCATCTGGCTTTGTATCGGACTATACTATTTCAGTTCCTCAAGTAAATATTGACACAAGGCAACAGACTAACAGGTAATACATAAATTAATTTGATTTCACTTCCTCTAGGGTTGTTCACATACGAAAACTTGCTGGAATGTGTGACAGCCCATCCACATAGAGACAGACTCACAAGCCACTGATTAACATTAACTGGATGCATTGTGCAAGAATATGGCTGTCTGTGCTGTATGGAGAGATGGACGTCGGAGATTAACCCAATGATATAAGACAATGAGCTTATTCAGTTAAGGCATGACAGTTGTATCAAGTAAAAGTACTGTTTGATAACATTTATACAAAGCAGTGTGAGTGATTCATTGGACAAAGCCTGGAATGGCTTACAGGCAGGTGAAGACTGAGGGGTCAGCAATGTAAAGGTAAGTTAGTATGGCTATTTTTTTTAGTCGCGATTTCGAAAGTCGATCATATGATCTCGGTCATATGGTCTTTGATTTTCTGAAATGTTGACCATGTAAAGTAGACCCATAAATATGTATATATATATATATATATATATATATATATATATATATATATATATATATATGAATACATGCATTTAATTGAACGTTGGTTGTCCGATGTCCTAAATTTCAAAGGCAGTGACCAAAGGTTCCACAATGTTGAATTTTCACATGCTGAATCCATGAACATTGAACACCAGGTAGGCTAATATCCCCCTTTCTTGACCCATGGTAGCGCTTGTTGTGGTGGTTGAGCAATCGGAAATGTCGAATTCGGTGTTATGTTCGACATTCTAACCTTTCCCCTGTGTGTGATTAGATATTTCCGTTCGAAAAATGTGATGTTCGGCTATGTTCTGTTCGATCATATGCATGTATTCCATAGATATATATATATATATATATATATATATATGGGTCTTCTTGATATGGTCGACATTTCACAATGTCAAAGTTCATATCGCCGAGACCAGATGATCGACATTTGAAATGGCGACCATACAAGTAGAACATAAAAAACAAAAACAAACTTACCTTAATCCTGCTCCACCCCCACACCCCCCCGGAACTTAAATATTTATTTATTTATTTTTATTTTACATTTGTTAACCGGGAAGGTCCGACTGGATATATGTCCATTTTCAGTGGTGGCCCTGGGAGAAAAGCTCCATACAGTGGAAATAAGACAGACAGCATAATACACTGGGAAATACAATATAGAAATACAATCCAGAAAAAATTTTCATAATTACATAAAGCAGAATAATATTTACATAATTACATAATGAAACCATTCCATTATAAGAGTAATTCAGGTTGTACAATGTATTTGAAGGTAATTTTCGAAGTTCCTAGGTCAAGAATTAAGTGGTGCGTATATAATTGTGTTACATTGTATATGTCTTAGATTTCACTTAATCATATGGCAATAGAGTAATATAGTTAGAATTAGAGACAAAGTTAAGAGACCCTAGTTGGGTAAACAGTAGTAAAGTGATGGGAATTACTCAGGGGTAGAGCAAGGACAGAGCCGTCATGACGTAAAGTATTGAGTAAGTTTTTTTTAAATTGGGTTGGAGAGGGTTGTAAGGTTAGTTCTGTAGGGAGAGAGTTCCAGACTTTACCAACTGAGTTCATAAACAGAGCTTCCCCAGCTGAGTTGTTTGCTTTGAAAGTGTAAGCTAACATTTTGTTAGAGGATCGGAGAGTTTTAAGGTTACGGTAGGGGGTGATGAGTGTATTAAGATCAGGTGTCCGTTTGGGCTGATAGAGAATCTTGAGGGCAATTATTAGTTGGTTGCTTAGTAGAAGGTTAGGTAGTTCAAGCCAGCTTAGTAGTTTGAGATTGTGGCAATGATGGGTCCTGTAGGCAGAGGCAGTGGCAAATCTGGCAATATGATTAGAACAGGTTGTGAGCTTGTTCAGGGAGGTTTTATTCAGGTTGGTGAATAGGGAGGAGACGTAGAAAAGTGTAGATAGGAGATGAGTGTGAGCAAGGACAGTTCTGACAAGGGGAGTTAAGAAAGGTTTGGTTCTATGTAGAGAGCCAAGTTTTCTATTTACTGTTTTGATGGTGTGGTCGATATGCAGATTAAACTTTAGGTTGTTGTCGACTATGACTCCTAGCAGTTTGGTTGAGGGGTCTGGTGAGATAGTAATGCCATTGTTAGATGTGATGGAGAAGGTTAGAGAGGAGGTCTTACGGGATGGGGAGAACAGCAGCAGTTTGTTTTTTTTGGGGTTTAATATTAAACAACGATAGAGGAGCCAGTTTTCTACCATGGTAAATATGTTTTGAGATAGTGTCAGTAGCTCATCTGGGGTTGTGGAAGGGCAGATCAAGGTGGAGTCATCTGCGTATTGGATACAGGTAGTGTCTGGTATTACTCTGTGCAAGTCATTAATGAAAATGGAAAATAAGAGGGACCCTAAGATGGATCCTTGTGGGACTTTAAGAGTTATAGGTAAGAGGGTAGGTTGTCTTTCCACAGGGCTGCCTGTTGCCTACCTTCCAAATATGACTTAAACCATTGTATAGCATGGGTGCCTAGGGAGAGTGTTTCTAGGGTTTGCAGGAGAAGTTGGTGGTTTACCATACTGAAAGCTTTGGAAAGATCTAGGAAGATGGCTGAGGAGAGTTTATTGCCATTACAGTTGTGATTTATGGCATTGGTGAAGAACAGTAGGGCAGTGGTGGTACTGTGGTTTGGTCTGAAGCCATGTTGTGAGTTTGACAGGTGATTATTATCAAGAAGATAGGCTAGGAGTTGTTTTTGGATACAGTTTTCCAGGATTTTGGCTATGGGAGAGAGTATTGCTATGGGCCTGTAGTTTGAGATGTCAGTGCAGCTGCCTCCCTTGTGGATTGGAATGATATGGGATACTTTCCAGGTAGAGGGAATGGTAGCTTCAGATATGGATAGGTTGATCAAAATGGATATAGGGTAGGCTATGGCATCTGCTGATTTCTGTAGGTAGTCTGCAAGGAGGAGATCTGTGGCAAGGGTAGTTGGTTTTAGTTTTCTAATAAGAGTAAGCAGGTAGTCTGCTGGTAGGAGATCTCGACAATGGCAGTTGGTTTTAGTTTTCTAATTAGTTTAAGGATAAATGAAGTTGAGACTGGTTGAAATTTGAAGGTGGTTTGGGTAGTGGGTGTAGAGCCAGAAGGATTTAGTGGATTGGGGCTAAGTTATTGGCTAGGTTTTGGATAGTTTCTGTAAAGAAGCTATTGAAGGAGTTGGCTACTTCTGCTGGAGAATGTGAGTTGTAAGCTGAGGGACAGGGGTGGTAAATTGTCCTGGATGGAGCAATGTGTTTAGAGTTGCCCAGAATCTATTTGGTTTGTTCTAGTTTTGTGTTGTAGGTTGTGATAGTAGTTCTTTTTGTCGGCAGTGACAGATTTTTTTGTGTTATTCTTTAATTGTCTATAATGGAGTTGATCTGTGAGGTTTATTGAGGCACGCCAAGTGGCCCAAGCTTTATTTCTTAGCAAGATTTTTTGCCTAGTTGCAGCTGTAAGCCAAGGGGTGCTTTTGGTTTTAGTCCTAATGGTACGAGCTGGAGCGTGGCTGTCTAGGATGGATAAGAATTTATTGTTAAAGTATTGTACAGCTTCTTCTAGTGGGAGATGCTTTAGAACTGACCAGTTGCAAAGTTTAAGGTTTGTTTGACAATTCTTTATGTTAAAATCTTTCTTGTTTCTGATTGTTTTATAGGTGGGTTGTTTGTGGATTTCAGCCTTTTGCCTGATGATATAGGTGAGGTGGTGATCACTTATGTCGTCGGGCAAGGTTCCGGCTTTATACATGAGTGGGTGATTGTTAATAAGTATCCAGTCTAATATAATTCCTTTATTGTTAGGCTTAGTGATTTTGGTGGGGGAAGATATGACTTTTGAGAAACCGTAAAGGTTAATGTGGGAAGTGGGGGGTTCTGAGGAGCATGAGTACCAGTCTATATTAAAATCAAGTACAATGGCTTGCTGGGGATAATTATTTGATAGCCAGCTTAGTATATCCTCAAGTACTGGTATGTTTAATATACCAACTTCGAGATCGCACTACAGTTCGGAAGTGGAAATCTTTCCATTCCACACTGTAGGGAGATGCCAGTTCCCCATGGTCGACATTTCAAATGTCGATCATATGGCCTCGGCCATATGAATGTCGACATTATGAAATGTCGACCATTCAAAGGAGACCTATATATATATATATATATATATATATATATATATATATATATATATATATATGGGTCTACCTGAAAACGCAGACAGTGCACAATGCCGACGATGAGAACATTGACACCGGAAGATCGACAATGGAGAAGACTAACAGCTGAGAATCCTGACACTGAGAACACCGACATGTTAAGGTAAGTTTGTGATAGGGACAGATGTTAGGGTCAGGGTGTGGGTAAGGCAAGTGTGTGACAGTGACGGACGTTAGGGTAGGGTGTGGATCAGGTAAGTGTGCAAGAGTGACGGACTTGAGGGTTAGGGGCAGATTAAGTGAGTTAGGGTTAGGATGCGGGTAAGGTAAGTGTGCGATAGTGACAGGGTTAAGGGTTAGGGGTGGATTAAGTGAGTTAGGGTTAGGGTGTGGGTAAGTGAAGTGTGTGATAGTGACGGACCTTAGGGTTAGGGTTTGGGTTAAGGTTAGTGCATAGATAGTTGTGTATGTAAGGGTTAGTGTAGGTTTGTAAGGTTTTTGGTGTGCTTGTGTTGTATGTGTGTTTTTCGGGAAAGGTATTTGTTTTGTTGATTGTTGGCATTTTGGTTTGTCAGGCATGTGAAGTTTCGTGTTTTTGAACTTTCTTTTTTTGTCATTTTTTTTGTGTCGGTTATTTCGTTGTCAGTGTTTTGGCATGTCGGTGTTATCAAGTAGACCCATATAGATATATATATATATATATATATATATATATATATATATATATATATATATATATAAATAAATATATATATATATGTGTGTGTGTGTGTGTGTGTGTGTGTGTGTGTTCACATAGACAGGAGCACACATGCACAAATATATATATATATATATATATATATATATATATACTTATACATATTATCCATACTACAAGGAAAGGAGGTGTGATAGCAGTCCTTTACAAAAATACTCTAACTGCTAATAGAGACATCATTCAACCACCCCAATTCAATAATGCAGAACTCCTCATAACCAAACTACAGATTAACCAGAACAAATGCTTGAACATCGTCTGTAGTTACATTCTGCCAGGCAACAACTTAAATAGCCTAGAAGATATCATATACTAGTTATCCACTACCTATCCCCAAGAAAACATGGTTCTTGGTGACTTCAATAGCGATTGGCGCCCCTGCTCCTCCAAACCCACCCTCACCCCTATAAACTTATCTGGGTTTAAACAGAGCATAACCTCTGCCACTAGGATAAACAAACCAACCAACAGGGAAAGTATTCTAGACTGGATCCTAGTTAATAACCTACCCCAACTGTACACAGCTGGCACTCTCCCTGATGACCTTAGCGACCATTTATTAACCTATATCATAAAACATAAGGCAGGAAACCCTCACCGGAACAAATATAAAACACTTAGAAACAGGAAAAACTTTGACACTGCTATATTCCTAAATGAACTGAAAGCTGCTGACTGGTCAAAACTAAAACATCTACCATTAGAAGAGGCTGTAGCTCACTTTAACACTAAATTCCTAAGTATCCTTGATTCCCATGCTCCAGCACATACAATAAAATCTAGATCAAACACAGCACCATGGCTCACAAAAGGTACTAAATCTAAAATCAAAAATTGCAACAGACCCTGGGACAGCTGGAGAACAACTGAAGCCCCACTTGACCATCTGAAATATTGTCAATGCAGGAATGATCCAAAAAAATCTATTTTACTAGATAAAAAAAGCTTCTACATAAATCTCCTACAAAAACACCTAAACAACCCTCAAAAGTTCTGGGCAGGCTTAAATCAACTACTTCATCCAGGTCATTCTACAACCCCAACCCCAGCTAAACACACGCATACTTCCCCACAGACCATAGCTGGCGCTTATAATAACTTTTTCACTGAAACAATCCAATGCCTAGCAAATCAACTAACCCCCACAAAATTAAACCACACCCCTAATGTAACCACTAATCACCCCCAATTTAGCTTCCAACTGATATCCACTATTTTTATCAAAACACTTATAAAAAACTAAAACCTACCACCCTCACTACTGAACTCCTCCCTGCAGAGTACCTACAAATAGCTGCAGATGCCATTGCATATCCCATATCTTTCCTTATCAGTAGAACCTTATCCGAAAGCACTATCCCCTCCTTCTGGAAAATATCCCATGTCGACCCACTCCATAAAGGTGATAGTTCTACATACATATCCAACTACATACCCATTGCCATTCTTTCCCCACTAGTCTAAGTAATGGAGAAGTGTGTACACAAGCAACTAATGCAATATCTTACACAGAATAACTTTCAACTCCCAGCATGGTTTGAGGCCATACCACAGCACCACCTCAACCCTACTAATGCCATAAATCAAAACAGGAATAACAATAGGCTATCCTCCTCCCTCTTTCTTGACCTATCAAAAGCCTTTGACAGTGTAAACCATGAACTTCTCATTCTTTGTCTAAAATCTATTTCCCTTGATAAGCATGCAATCTACTGGTTCCAGTCCTACCTGACTGGTAGACAACAGGCGGTACTATGGCACTGCAAACTTTCCAGCCAGCTACCTCTCACACTTGATGTCCCTCAAGGCCCCATACCAGGGCCACTACTCTTCTCTATTTTTATCAACAACCTTTACACTGCTATCACTAAAGCAACCTGTTATTCAATATGTAGATGATTCCACTTTGATCTGCTGAGCCACCTCCCCATCCAAACTGCAAATCCTAACCCAAAATATATTTAACACTATTGAGAACTGGCTCGCCAACCAACGCCTACTTCTGAACCCCAATAAAACTAAACTTCTACCCCCCCCCACTAGTAGATCTGCCACACTTTCATTCTCTGTCACGTCTAACAATGGTACCACTATATCCCCAGATCAACACACCAAACTTCTAGTGGTTATCAAAGACAATAATCTCAAATTTGATCTACAGGCCAACAAAACCATACAGACCATCAATAAGAAGCTTGGATCACTGTATAGAAACAAGACATTTTTAACCCCACTGGCTAGGACTGCAATTGCCTGGTTACACCTACTCTCTCCTCTTTGATATGCATCTCCTTTAATTTCAAACCTCAACAAATCCAAACTAGGTAAGCTGTCCCATAGTTGCAACCATATTGCCCGATTGGCCACTGGCTCCACCTATAGAACCCACCACTGCCAGAACCTGAAACAACTAGAGTGGCTAGAACTGCCTAGCTTAATTCAATTCAATCAACTCTTAATAGCACACAAACATCTGTACCACACTGAGGATACCCCCCTCACTTATAAATATTATTAAGCCATATAGCAACCTGAGATCCCTACAGTCAGCCAACAAAGTACTGGTCCAAACCCACAAAGCCAATAACTCTGCTGGTGAATGCTGGTTTGCCAAGTTTGTTGGCAAAACCTGGAATTTGTTGCCAAACTATATAACCCTACAATCATCCAAAAGTCTCTTAAAAAAAAAACCTCAAACAGTATCTCAAAGTGAACTGGCTTTGCCCATGTACCATCCCTGATTAAGTTCTAAACTGAAAGCATAATCTGTAAATATCATAACATGCAACTACGTCCAAGCTCTCTCTCTCTCTCTCTCTCTCTCTCTCTCTATATATATATATATATATATATATATATATATATATATTTATACACACACACACACACACATACACATATATATATATATATATATATATATATATATATATTTATACCCTCCGACACCCTAAAGTACCTTCAACTAAGGATACTCTCAAATTACTAATCAAGCTCCAAAAAATATTTGACTACTTGAAAAAATCCATCACAAAAGATGGCGATATCCACCCCAACCCAGACCCTAACTTTGACCTAGGCCCTAACACCTTGAAAGCAGCTAGAAGCTCAGTGGGCTCCCTCCTTATCCTTCACCTGAATCTAAGAAGTATCAATAATAAAGTACACAACTTACATGCCATGCTTGCAACCCACTCCCCTAACATTATGTGTCTATCAGAAACATGGCTCAAACCTAGCACTAAGGATGAAGAAATCATCCCACCTGGGTATAACATTCTCAGGGCTGACCGAATTACTAGAAAGGGTGGGGGAACAGCTGTCATGTTTAAGAACTCCTTGAACGTTACAATGCACCCGGTCCAACCCCAAAATTTCTTCCCTAGAACTGATTTCCCTAAAGCTATGCCTAAACAACCAAAAAAGTATTAATCTCTTAGTAATTTACTTACCACCAGGCAAAAATGTCAAATACCTTGAACAAATACTCAGTTGGTTAGCTACCACCTATCCCCAAGAAACTATAATACTAGGAGACGTTAATATTGACTGGTCCCTCTACTCCAAACACTCAAATCCTCTCCCCATCAACTTACATGGCTTCTCCCAAAACATTCTATCTCCAACTAGAATTGGAAATGGTCAACAAAAGGAGAGCATCATTGACTGGATTCTTACTAATAAGACTCCAAACAACTATACTGCAGGGACCCTTCCAAACGACCTTAGTGACCACCTTATTACCTTTATCATAAAACACAAATGCCCTACCTCAAACCATCCCCTAACCAGACTAGTTAGGAATAGTAAGAATTTTGTCCCAGACCATTTTCTTGCAGACCTCAAAACATGCAATTGGTCCATCCTTAAAACTCTCCCCTTAGATGAGAGTGTGTCATATTTTAATGACATCTTCCTCAAGATACTTGACTCTCACGCTCCAATGAGACTTACTAGAACTAAGGAACGTATCGCACCTTGGCTAACAAAAGATACCAAATCCAAAATTAAACTCCGTGATCAGGCCTGGAATAAATGGAGATCTACCAAAACCCACCTAGACCGCATCAAGTTTCTACAGCTTAGAAACTCAACCAAATCAGCCGTTAAGACTGACAAAAACCAATATTTCTGCCACCTCCAAGACAAACACCAGCATAATCCTAAAAAATTCTGGGCTGGGTTCAATCACCTCCTTCATCCGGGTAAATCTACCACCCCCATCCCTGAAAAACTTTTGGGCAAAGATCCAGGACAAATAGCCAACACTTTTAATTCATTTTCACTGAGACCATCCAGTCTCTCGCCAATCAGCTTACCACTTCTGCCTCGGCCACAACCTTAACTAAAGACCCAACTCAACCCTCCTTTAACCTACAACCCACATCTACCTCCTATATTCGAACCCTCTTGAAAAAACTCAAACCAACTACCTTAGCGGCTGACTTGCTCCCAGCCAATTACTTACAATTGGCATCTGACGCCATAGCCTACCCTGTCTCAATCTTGATCAACCGGTCCATTTCTGAAGCTTCTATTCCTACAATCTGGAAAATCTCCTATATCATCCCTCTGCATAAAGGTGGGTCCTCCACTGACACATATAACTACAGACCAATAGCTATACTATCTCCTCTAGCCAAGATCTTGGAACGCTGCGTTCACAAACAGCTCATTACCCATCTTTCTCGTAATAACCTTCTCTCCAACACCCAGCATGGCTTTCGCCCCCATCATAGCACAACCTCTGCCCTTCTCTCCTTTGTTGACTCAGTCAACCAAAACCGCAATAATAAACTTATAACCTCTGCGCTATTTCTAGATCTATCAAAAGCTTTCGACATGGTCAATCACAAACAGTTGATTCACACACTGGAAAACTTTCAACTTAGCAAATCAACCATAAATTGGTTTAATGACTACCTCTCTTGTAGAAAACAGGCAGTCCAGTGGCAAAACACTCTATCAGACCTACTCCCAACTAATATCAGTGTTCCCCAAGGATCTATTCTTGGTCCCCTTCTCTTTTCCCTTTTTATAAATGGTCTACACTCGATCATTCCCAAAGCCACCTGCATTCAATACGCAGACGATTCCACCCTGATCTGCTCAGATGTTTCCCTCGCTAAACTACAAATTGCAACCCAAAATTGCTTCTCCTTAGTTGAACAATGGTTCTCAGAACTAAAGCTTTTACTTAACCCAACCAAAGCCAAATTACTTCTAATTTTCCCCACACCAATTGCCTCCCAAGGAAAAGAACCACCTAGTACCAACAACCCAACCTTCCACGTGTCTTCCAACAATGGGACCATAATCGAACCTGTCTCCCACACTAAACTATTAGGGGTGACCATAGATAACAAGCTTAAATTTGATACACGTCAGTCTGACCATCAAGTCAGTTAACAAGAAACTTGGGTCTATGTATAGAATAAAGAACTTCCTAACCCCGCACACCAAACTAACTATTGCCAGGACCCATCTCCTCTCCACACTCCTTTATGCATCCCCAGTATTCTCCTTCCTTAACAAGAGAGAACTCAACAAACTATCTACAACCTATAACCATATAGCCAGATTCATAACAGGCATGCCCTATCGCACCCATCACTGCCAAAATCTAAGGACACTGGAATGGCTAGAACTGCCCAACATTCTCAAACTCAACCAACTCACTGAGGTTTTTAAAACAATCAACCATCCAGAAAAAAACCCCTCTCTGAACAAAATATTCACCCCCTACTCCAACCTTATATCCCTTCGGTCGTCCAAAAACCTACTAGTTCAGACCATTAAACCTAACAACTCGGGAGGCGAAGCACTCTATGCTAATTCCATTGGCAAATCCTGGAATGCCCTCCCAAACAACCTAAGGCATATGACCTCTCCTCACCTATTCAAAAGACACCTCAAAGATCTCCTAAAGTCCCAATGGCTATGCCCTTGCTCTAATCCAGACTAATAGCAAACGCCCCAGGCCCACCAAAGCCTCTACCCAACCCAAAACCCAATGGGTTCATTATGCAGCCAGGTTAGATCATCATTTTAAGCCTGTACCTCTTTTAACTAACATGTTTAACCTGTTCGATTGCTTTATTCTTGTATGTAATAATAATCAATTAATCTTCTTATGTTTCTGTTAAACTACCCCTGACTATATTTTTGAATGTAATAATAATTATGTACTCTTCTGATGTTTCTGTTTAAATTCCTCTGTCTCTTTTGGAGCTTTTCTCCCCGGGCCTCTATTGAAAATGGACATGTATCCAGCTAGACTAGCCCGGTCAACAAATGTAAAATAAAAAATAAAATAAAATAAACATGTGTGTTGTTTATGTATATAACTGTATTATATAGATAAGAATTATGACAATATCTGTACATATCTGTAAATAAGCAGAGCTATGATCTTAGTGGTCTCCAACTCTGTAGCAAGAGATACAAGTGGTGCAAAAGAGCCAGAGGGTCAACAGACTGCAAAGTACAGGATGAATTGTTTAAGAATGGGTAATGATAACACATAGAAAAATTGCTGACTGCGGTGGTGGTGCTGCGGTAGCGTTGTCGCCTCACAGTTAGACGTTGCCCATTCGATTCTCAGTTAAAGCGTCTACTGTGTGACGACATGCGTGAATGGGCGTTCCTTCGTTGAAGGTTGTGCATTAGGCCTGGCAGGCCAGCATGTAAAACTCTACTGCCAATCATTAGCGGACAGGAGTTCCGCTGTGGCGACCCCTAACCGGGAAAAGCCGAAAGACACACACACACACACCTTGTGAGGGGTGCCTGACAGAAGACATCATGTCTGCCACATGAAGTTGCAATACACACAGGATAGGCTGTAGATAACAATAGGCCTTTACAAGATATCAGACTCAGTGCTTCATGAAAACTGTTTACTTAAATGTGCACAATTACCATTTGAGTATGCTGAGGTCATTATTATTTACATGAAGACAAGAGAATAGAAAGTCAGATTTGGATAAACGAGGTAGCATGCTGTGAAGGTTCATAGGTTCATAGGTTCATAGGTTCATACTAGGCTATCTGCCCTGGGGCATTTATAAGCCTAGCCCGATTGTGTTTGGCTTACGCCACCCCTTGATTTGAGTATACTGTGCCCTTTTTAAAGTTTAGTTTACTGTGCCTCTGTCTAATAGTGACACAGAAGTAATCCCTGGGATAAACCTATGATCCCCCATCCACTCATCAAGATTCTTCTTGAAGAGAGTCAGTGAGGTGCTCTGCCTAACATGAATTGGAATTCTATTCCAGAGCGAAGGGAGCCTCTGGGTTATGAATCTGTCCCTCCAGCATGTTCTATTTATTTCTGTGCTGAGGTTCAAGTCCCTCGAGCGCATGGCTCTAAGGGATTTAGATTTACTGAGGTGGAGCATGTATTAATTCTGGGTTGGACATAGATTTATATGTCAGGCATAGATCGCCTCGAAGTAGGCGGTATGCAACTGAGTAGAGCTGGAGTTTTTTTAACCGAGCAACATATGGAATCTGTTTGAGTCCCTTGATCCTCCTGGTGAGGTACTTTTGGGGTCTTTCTAATTGCTGCAGGTGTCGGGTAAGGTACATCCCAAAGGGGGCATTGTATTCTATGATGGGCCTGATGAGGGATGAATAAAGGGGCATGATTACCTCTCTTGATCTAGATGTGAATCCTTTCATGATGAGGTGGGCTATGTAGAAGGTCTTTCTAACCACTTTGGCAATGTGGTTGTCAAAGGAGAGATTGCTATCAACTTGGGTCCCCAGATCCCTAATTACTTTCTCTGTACTTAATGGGTTACCACCTATGTGGTAATTTGTGGGCACATTGTTTTTGCCAAAGGGTATGACTATACACTTTTTGGCATTTAGCTTTAGACCATGGCTCTGGCACCAGTTATCCATCTCTGCGAGACCTTTTTGAAGGATGTTTGTGTCAGCTGGAGAGTCGATTATGGCGCCCAGTTTGCAGTCATCTGCGAACTTGGTGAGCCATAGTCCTCCCATGTTGGCCTGTACTTCAGAAAAGTAAATACCGAACAAGAGAGGACCCAGGACAGAACCTTGTGGGATGCCACTTGTGACCGGTTTCAAGTCTGACATGGCTCCAGCAACTCTGACTCTGTGGGTTCTGTCTTTGAGCCAGTTTGCGACCCATCTTGTGACATAGGGGCTTATATTTAGGCTGGATAGCTTATCTATGATGCCCGAGTGGGGTATTGTGTCAAATGCCTTTGTGAGGTCCAGATAGGCTGTGTGGACTACCTTCCCTTCATCTATGGCCTTGGTGACTGTTTTGAAGAAGTTGACCAGGTTCAAAAGGCAGTATCTGCCCTTGATGAAGCCAAATTGGGTAGGATCTAGTGTCTGTAGGTCCCCAATGTCTTTGTTTATGAGTTCCATGATGATCCTCTCTATAGCCTTGCAGACTAGGCTAGTCAGGCTTATCGGGCGATAGTTTCCAGGGTCCGCAGTGGTGCCACTTTTGTGGAGTGGGACCACTGTTGCTGTACGCCATTCTTTGGGCACATATCCTGTAGTGAGGCTGAGATTGTATAGCAGTTTTACTTGAGGGATTAGTTCTTCTTGGAGTTCATGTAGGATGCAACCTGGGACGCCATCTGGTCCCATGGAAGCAGTGTTTTTTGCTTTGGAGAGGGCAGCCTTCACCTGAGCATCAGAGATGTTTGGGAGGCTGCACTCTGCCGGGATAGATGCTTGCTATTTTGGGGGGGGGGGGTGGAGAAGTTTGCACTGAACCTGTCTGCCAGGATACTGGCGATGTCTGTTGGTTCAGTGTATTTTTTGTGGCTTAGAATCAACTCAGAACAAGTCTGGGAGTTGCATCCCAGGTTCCTAACATAACTGAAAAAAGCCTTATGATTGTCTTTAGTGTCCTGTGCAATTTTTCTCTTGAAGCTGGCCTTGGAGGATTTTATGAGGGATCGTAATTTTTTGCTAGTACTGATCAGAGCTGCCTTCCCTTTTAGGGATTTTGCTCTATCATGTAGTAGCTTCCTCCTTCTGTTGTACAGTTTATTTATGGCTGGGGTCCACCAGACTGGGCGCCTGCCTTTGGATGATTGGGTCTTGATTTTGTTTGGGATAGCATGATCCATGCATTCCTGGAGATGTCCGTAGAATGCGTTTATATAGGATTCTGCAGTTTGGGCCGTAGTTTCCACTGGCCCTGGGGCCTTGAAGGGTTCCACTTCGGTTTTGAGAAGTGTGAAGTTCGCTTTTGAGAAGTTTTTCACTGTGGTTTTCTGGGCTGGGGGTGGGGTCGGGATGTGGATATCCAGTGAAATTAATTTATGGTCTGATCTTACCAATGAGGGATATACTTCTGGTATGGAGCATAGAGTTCCCATGTTGGTAATGATCAGGTCTAGTATGTTTTCCCCTCTTGTGGGAGTGGTGACTAGTTGTTCCATAGCATTTGAGTTTATAAATTTCAGGAACCTTTGGGCTAAGGTGCTGGGGCATGAGTAATGCTCCCAGTCTATGTCTGAGTAGTTGAAGTTGCCCAATATAATGGTGTTCAGAGAGATCTTCATGTCCTCCAATGTTTTCAGGAAAGCCGAGTGGGATTCCTGACTTTGAGAGGGTGGTCTGTAGGATGCTATAAACTGAAAAGCTGTCTTGCCCACTGTCAGTTGTACATGGATGGTCTCCGATACTTCATGCAATGCCACTAATCTGGAGGTGTGGATATCCTTGATAAATATGGAAACTCCCCCTCCTTTTGTGGTTCGGTCCGGGTTTTGGGGCCAAAAAGCATGATATGAGGTATAACCTGGTACTGCTTGGGTGCTCTCTGGAGCCTTGAACCAGGTTTCTGTCACTGCACAGATATCGATGTTCTCCATACTGAGGAGAGCTTCGAGTGCATGCATCTTGAGGTAAAGACTTCTGGTGTTTAGCAGCATTACCCTTAGTTTCTTGTTCCTTGTGCTGTCTATGGAGGTGGGTTTGACTTTTGAGCCTTGCCTAAAAAAGGCACTATGGGGGTGGCAAGAGTCTTTGCCAATATCCGAAAGCCCAGGGGTGACAGGTGCAAGCTGTCCCTAGCGAAGCAATGTGGCTTGTCGAGCATACAAACAATAGCCTGGGTATTAGAGCAATTAACACCTGGAAACGGTGTCAGATGGGCCTGAGCAGCTTAGGAGATTTCATTCTTGGGAATCACACCCAATGGAGAGAAACATCAAAGTTATGGAACTACTTTTGATGCTGGTGCAGACATCAGGTCTACTACATGCGGTTGTAATAGAGAAAAAATGGGGTGTGCAGAACAAAAGGTCTGTTAAAAATGCAGACAGATTAGTGTGGGAACAGAAGTCAGTGACATGGTTCCAACCAGTGTCAGAATATGTCTATGTGTAATTATTTAAATAAAGACAACACAACATACAGCTGAGTGAGGATGAAAGAGGCAGCATGCTGTGAGAGCAACATCAGTATCACTATACTATGAATGAATGCTTTGAAGTCACAGAGGCAAGTGATGACCCTCAGTCGGTCAGGATTTGCATTAGGTGGGTCTCACACACAAAAAGAAGTACAGCTGTGTGATATGCACATATATGAGAACCTGGTGAGTGACTAGGGATAAAGTCTGTAGTAGGATGCTGAAATACATATTCCACAGGAAACTGTCTGAACACAGAGGTAGCTGTACTGGTAACCTTATTAACACTAGTTGAGATGACAAGAGATGCCATATCAACCATGAGATCAGATGCAAACTTATTGAAAACAGTACAGTGGCACATACCTACATTTGACTAGGTGCTCTCCAAGCATGTGTTATGCCCAGAATGGAAATCAGTGGAACATAACTTCTGGTTGACATCTGCATGGAGTCATCAGATCATCAGAAGTTAATAGGCTATTGGCCCTGAGCGCCCTACAAGCCTAGCCAAGAATTTAGACCATCTTCTGTCAAGTCAGCACCCTGTGGTCAGTTTGATTTTATGATAAGCAATGCAAAAAGATACCTTCTTATTTATTTATTAATTGCATTTGTGTACCGGGAGAGTACCTTGGTCTTGAAAGAGCCCATTTTCATAGCAGGCCCGGGGAGAAAAGCTCCAACAAGAACATGGATGCAGATAAAATGAAAAAATAATTGGTACAGTAGTAGAAACAGTGTTGCACATAGTGATTACAGTCATCTATACAAAATGTATACATAAAAGCAGGAATGTCGTTGGTTTGAGTATAGTAATATAGACATAATAGCAGGAATTAAGTTGGTTGCCAGATGAATGTAATCAGAGAGGTATAAACAGAGCTGAATTAATCAGCCTTTTTGTACCACTATTGCATTGAGACAGAACCTTGTCAGTGACATTGTCATAGATAGCAAATTATTTCACTTGCTCCTACTGTGATACTTTCCATAGCAGTAGAATGCATATCCTTAATTTTGGTTCTTCAAGTGACTGGTTGCCCACCTGTAATGACTACCTTATAAGCAACTCACTGGAAATGTTGTAATGTCTGCAGTCTTTTAGTAAGCACCTCTCCAAAAAGGAGCAGGGATGGAATTGCAACAGGTATGCGATCACCTCAGTCATGTGGTAATAAAGGTTAATACAACTAACTACATCAGTAAACTCCCTAGGCTGGTGACAACTGCAATCCATGCTGTATGGGTGAGCAGATAATTGACATAGAAGTAATTACTACAAAGAAAAGATGTCCAGGGCAGTACAATTCTTTGAGCATGGAAATTGCATTGTGCTAAGATTAGTAAATGACATCTGTATTAATGCATAAGTGTGTCTGACGTTTGTGAGACATAGGTTTTCCTATGCAAATATTGATCAATCATTAGTCAGGGTTAGTAGAATCCATGAGACTTGGACGTCTGAAATATTGGCAGTGAGCAACCAGAGTCATAGAGTAAATAAACCTTTGAGTTCTATTTTCCCTCTGGTTGACAAAGATGCATGCAATCAGATTTGAAGGTGACAGGTCAGACTCAAAATAATGGTAGAAGTGCAGAAACACTTTTAAAAGATGACTGTGTAAGACTTATTTCACCCATAAGAGAGAGATAAAGGGAGACTGTTAACATGCCAATAAAGATTCTGCAAGGATAACCAATGTGTGTAAATAAAAAGAGATGTGGATAGGCTAAAGCCTGCCAAGACTGCAGGTGCAGTAAGTGCTCCAAAGGGTAAGAGACAGACAAATGTGCGAATTAGAAACAAAACTGTAAGATACATCAACACAACCACCAAGAATGGGAATATGAGGTTAATCTCCTTTTATACTACTGTGATAAGGTAAATAATAAGGAAGAAGATGGAACTGGCAGTGAAGTGACACAGTTGTATGCCATTATGTAGTGACTTCAGTGCTCAGATGACCCTAGTCATGTGACAGAAAACCATCCATTTTATGAAGAGCGGACCACAAATATAAGGCACAAAGCTGGATATTCATCAATAGTTTGAACACCTGGAAGGTATGGATGGAACCAGCAGTGGTGCAAACTGCTGTCTGAACGATTGCTACTGGAAAGGGGTGTAGTAGCCATGAATGATTTTATAAGGTTCTTTGGACTGTCACACACAAAAAACATAAGACCAGTTGAGTTTGTAAAAGAATTACGATCAAACAAGTCTTGCTCAAGACACCTTGTCTGCAGCAGAGTGCTAGAATGCACAAGGAAGCAGAGAGTTTAATCACAGAACTTGTAATTATGCATCAGAACAGATCTGCAGAAGTCACTGTGCCCATGGGTGCAGTCACTTTCTGGTTGCATATCATGAATCTGAACTATGAACTATAGGCAATATAAACTGAGCCAAAGCCATACATATTGGGTAACCAAGTAATTGACATGAGCCAAATAAATGCAGTGGGTAGATCCAATTAACAAACAAATAAACAAAGTGCTGACTGTTAGAAAAATATTTCAAAAGCAGGGGTCACTTATACTGTAACAGTGTGTAAACAAGCTGGTTGGCATTCCCATTTCTTGGTCTGTGAGGTGCTGCTATTACCTGGGAGACTGTGGAAAATAAAGAACCTTCTGAGAAATTAGAAGTTGATCAAAGCACCCTTTTCAATTTAATGAAGCTGTCAGTCACAGATAGCTGGGCAGAGCTGTATTCCTGCCAACTAATTCAGACAAGATTGAAGATGATATAAAAACTTAACTAGAAGATATAAAAACTTACTGGAACCACAGCTATGAAAACGTATAACCTGTAGTTCAACAACTCTGGAAAATATGTGAAAGTACCATTAAATACTTTTAAACAGTTTATTGTTATCATAAGTCAGAGCAATTCAGTAATAAAATAAACATTACACAGTGACCAGAGATAGCTTAAGAAGTCAATGACTCACAGCTCTGTCATTTTATGTGCCCCTGAAATCACAGACAGGTTAAAACAGCCCTCTCCAAAGCCAAAAACACAGCATCAATGGGACCGGACAGTGTCCCAGGCTGTGTCCTACACGAGCTCAAAAATGAACTAACCCCTCACCTAAACAAACTGTTCAAACACAGCCCCTCCACAGGCTACGTGCCCATAGAGTGGTGCACAGCAACAGTATATCCCTCCACAAAGGTGGAGCCACAACAGACCCCGGGAATTATCACCCTATAAGCCTGACTAGCTTGGTCTGCAAGGCTATGGAAGGCATCATCATGGATCTCATTAACAGAGACACAGTACAAAGTACACTTTGCCACAGTACAAAGACAAAATGATCAGTTTTAACAATTGGCTTAATTACTGGTGTCATTCTAAGGGGATCCAATGTCTGTCTGCTTGGGATGACATGCTTGACAAGCCACGCTGCTTCGCAAGGGATGGCTTGCACCTGTCACCCCTGGGCTTCCGGATATTGGCCAAGGCTCTTGCCACCCCCATAGTGCCTTTTTTAGGCAAGGCTCAAATGACAAATCTACCTCCCTAGAAAATGCAAGTGAAAAAAAACTAAGGGTAATGCTGCTCAATGCCAGAAGTCTAAACCTCAAGATGCATGCCCTCGAAGCCCTCCTCAGTATGGAGAACATCGATGTCTGTGCAGTGACTGAAACCTGGTTCAAGGCTCCTGAGAGCACCCCAGCACTATCAGGTTTTACCTCATATCATGCTTTCCGGCCCCAAAACTTGGACCAAACCACAAAAGGAGGGGGAGTATCCATTTTCATCAAAGATATCCACACCTCCAGGTTAGTGGCAACGCACGAAGCATCAGAGACTATCCAGGTGCAACTAACCATAGGCAAAACTGCCTTACAGTTTGTAGCATGCTACAGACCACCCTCTCAAACTCAGGAACCCCACACAGCCTTCCTGAAGACACTGGAAAGTATGAATGTCTCTCCAAATACCATCATTTTGGGAGACTTCAACTACCCAAACATAGACTGGGAACATTACTGAAGCCCCAACACCTAGCCCAAAGGTTCCTAGAATTCATAAACTCAAATGCAATGGAACAACTAGTCACCATTCCCACAAGAGGAGACAATATACTAGACCTGATCATCACAAACATGGGGACAAAATGCTCCACACCGGAAGTATATCCCTCTTTGGTAAGATCAGACCATAAATTAATCTCACTGGAAATCCACATCCCGCCCACCCCTGCACAAAGACCACAGTGAAGAACTTCTCAAAAGCAAACTTCACACTTCTTAAGGCTGAAGTGATATCCGGCAACGGCCCTGGGCTAGTGGAAACCAGAAGCCGCACTGCTGAATCCTTGGCAAATGCCTTCTATGGGCACCTTCAAGAATGCATGGATCATGCAATCCCAAATAAAATCAAGACCCATTCCCCAAAGGCAGGCACCGGTCTGGTGGACCCCAGCCATAAACAAACTTTACAACAGGAGGAGGAAGCTACTACATGACAGAGCAAAATCCCTAAAAGGAAGGCGTCTCTGATCAGTACTAGCAAAAACTATGATCACTCATAAAATCATCCAAGGCCAACTTTGAGAGAAAATCAAAAGACACAAAGACAATCACAAGGCCTTCTTTAGCTATGTTAGAAACCTGGGTGGAAACTCCCAGATATGCTCAGAGTTAGTCCAAAATGACACAAAATACACTGAACCCACTGACATTGCCAACATTCTGGCAGACAGGTTCAGTGCAAATTCTCCTCTCCCCAAAGGAGAAATAACTATCCCAGCAGAGTGTAGCCTCCCTAACATCTCAGATGCCCAGGTGAGAGACGCCCTCTCTAAAGCTAAAAACACAGCATCAATGGGACCGGATGGTGTCCCGGGCTGTGTGCTACATGAACTCCAAGGGGAACTAAACCCACACATAAGGCTGCTGTTTAATCTGCCTTACTACAGGATACATACCCAAAGAGTGGTGTACAGCAACAGTGGTCCCACTTCACAAAGGCAGTGCTTCTACAGACCCTGGAAATTACCGCCCCATAAGCTTGACGAGTCTGGTCTGCAAAGCTATGGAGAGGATCATTATGGAACTCATAAACAAAGACATTGGGGACCTACAGACATTGGATCCTACCCAATTTGGCTTTGTCAAGGGCAGATCCTGCCTTTTGAACTTGGTCGACTTTTGAAACAGTCACTAAGGCCATTGATGAGGGTAAGGCAGTTCACACAGCCTACCTTGACCTTGCAAAGCCTTTGACACAATACCCCACTCGGGCATCATAGACAAACTCACCAGCTTAAATGTAAACCCATATGTCACAAGATGGGTTGCAAACTGGATCAAGGACAGAACCCACAGGGTCAGAGTTGCTGGAGCTATGTCAGACTCTAAGCCAGTCACAAGCGGTGTCCCACAGGGCTCAGTCCTGGGACCCCTCTTGTTCGGCATTTATTTTTCCGAGGTACAGGCAAACATAGGAGGATTGTGGCTGACAAAGTTCGCAGATGACTGCAAACTGGGCACCATAATTGATACTCCAGCGGACACAAACATCCTTCAGAGATGCCTCATAGAAACGGATAATTGGTGCCAGAGCCATGGCCTTAAGCTGACGCCAAAATGTATAGTCATACCCTTTGGGAAAAACAAGGTACGGCAAATTACCACATGGCGGTAATCCATTAACGGAAGAGGTAATCAGGGACCTAGGGACCCAGGTTGACAGTAACCTCTCATTTGACACTCACATTGCCAAAGTGGTTAGGAAGACCTTCTATATTGCTCACCTTATCATGAAGGGTTTCACATCTAGATCAAGAGAGGTCATTGTGCCCCTGTACTCTTCTCTTATCAGGCCAATGATTGAGTACAATGCCCCATTTGGGATGTATCTCACCCGACACCTGCAGCAGTTGGAAAGACCCCAAAAGTTCCTCACCAAGAGGATAAAGGGTCTTAAACATATGTCATATGCTGCCCGACTGAAAAAACTCCAGCTCTATTCAGTCGCATACCGCCTACTCAGGGTGATCTGTGCCTGACGTACAAGGCTATGTCCAATCCTGAATTAATGGACATGCTCCACCTCAGAAAATCCAAATCCATCAGAGCCACGAGAACAAGTGACTTAAACCTCAACACAGAAATAAATAGGACATGCTGGAGGGACAGATTCATAACCCAGAGGCTCCCTACACTCTGGAACAGAATCCCAGTCCATGTTAGGCAGAGCCCCTCACTGACTCTATTCAAGAGAAATCACGACGAGTGGATGGGAGATCGTAGGTTTACCCCGGGGGTCATCTCTGTGTCACTACTAGACAGAGGCATAGTAAACTAAACCCTAAAAGGGTGTAGTATTCTCATCCTAAGGGGTGGTGTAAGCCACATACACTCTGGCTAGGCTTATAAATGCCTTAGGGCAGATAGCCTAGTACGAACCTATGAACCTATGAGACACTGGGAACCTCCAAACACTAGACCCTACCCAGTTCGGCTTTGTTAAGGGCAGATCATGCCTCCTAATCCTGGTGAAACTCTTTGAGACAGTTACCAAGGCTACAGACGAGGGAAAGGTGGTCCACACAACCTACCTAGACCTCACAAAGGCCTTTAACACCATTCCCCATTCAGGTATTATAGACAAGCTCACCAGCCTGAACATAAACTCCTACGTCACGAGATGGGTTGCCAACTGGCTCATGGATAGAACCCACATGGTAAGAGTTGCAAGAGCTAGGTCTGACTCTAAACTGGTTTCAAGTGGCATTCCCCAGGGCTCAGTCCTAGGACCCCTCTTGTTCAGCAAATACTTCTCAGAGGTACAGGCAAGCACAGAAGGATTATGGCTGACCAAGTTCACAGACAACTGCAAACTAGGGGCTATAATTGACTCCATAGCTGACACAGACATTCTCCAAAAGGATCTCACTGAGACGGATACCTGGTGTCAAAACCATGGCCTCAAGCTAAATGCTAAAAAGTGCATAGTCATCCTCTTTGGAAAAAACAAAGTACCCACAAACTACCACATAGGTGGTAGTTCCCTAAATATGGAAGACGTAATAAGGGATCTGGGGACCCAAGTAGATAGTAAACTCTCCTTTGATAATCACATTGCTAAAGTGGTTAGAAAATCCTTCTATGTGACCCACCTAATCACAAAAGGGTTTGCATCCAGATCAAAAGAGGTCATTGTGCCCCTCTATGCATCACTCATCAGACCCATCATAGAGTACAACATTCCATTTGGGACGTACCTTACAAGACACCTGCAACAGCTGGAAAGACCACAGAAGTACCTCACCAAGAGGATCTCTGGCCTCAAACAGGTGCCCTATACAGCTTGCCTGGAGAAACTCCGCTGTACTCGGTTGCATACCGCTTACTCAGTGGTGATCTCTGCCTGACATACAAAGCCACGTCCAACCCAGTATTGATGGACATGCTCCACCTAAAGAAAACCATATCCTCTCGAGACACATGCTCCAGGGATCTAAACCTCACCATAACAATAAATAGGACATGCTGGAGGGATAGATTCCTGTCCAGAGACGTCCCATACTCTGGAACAAGATTCCAATCTTCATTAGGCAGAGCTCCTCTCTAACTCTCTTCAAGAGCAACCCTGATGAGTGGATGGGAAACAGAAAGTTTAACCCAGGGATCACTTCAATGGCTCTGCTGAACAGAGGCACAGGGAACTAATCAATGGAGGTGGCGAAATTCAACACTTTCTGTCTAGGTTTATAAATGCCTTCAGGCAGATAACCTAGTACCTACTTATGAACCCATGAACCTATGAAGTGAATGAAAGAAACAAACCACCTGATTTATTGTATCTAGGCAGCATACCTCTCAAGTGTACCTTATTATGAGGAACGTACCTCATTTGGGGGTCTTAAAAAATTCATGTTCCTCGAAGTTCCACATTGAAAGACTCTGTCACACATTCAGTGTTAGGAATTTTTTTTAAATGAAATCCATGGTAAATAGAACTTAATCATATTAATTCATTAAAAGATCCTCTTTATAAGTAAAACCAGCATATTTTACCCATCCTATGACCTTCCTAATTGAAGCTGTTAGTAAGCCATTAGTATATGTTCCACATTTTGCCCATTTGTTCAACATTATGAGGGCTAGTGTTTCTCATTTTGGAGATGGAAGATTGAGAGCTATGCTAGGCAGTCATGTTTTAGAGACAGAAACTATATTGTCAAAACAGAATAAAAACAAAATCAAGGCATGACAATAGTTCTTAGCAGGGCATTTGGAGATGTAACAAATTACAATATAATACTAAACACATACTGAAACATTAATACCACAGGGAAATTAAAGATATGATGAAACAAACTGTTAAATATATTGATATGAAATAATTGTAATTCAAGTAATAACAGTAGGGAACTCTTGGTAATACAAATAATTCTTTAGGAATCTCTTGAAAAAAGGTTTCTGCTTTCTTGTCAAGATTTAACAAAACTAAGGAAAACAGTGACCTTCTAAAGAAATTAGGTAAAATATAAAGCGACCACATACAGACAAAGAAGTGCACTGGATTTAGATGATAATAAATAAGTGTCACTGCAACATAAAAATAAGCAAAAATAGCATTAACAAATAAGTGAAGTATGGAGTTACTTCAGGTCGAAAAGTAATCAAAACAATAAAAAGCAACAATGAACACAAGTGAAAAAAAAAAGAATGTCTTTAAGGACAAATCGTTAAAAAAGTTAGATGATTTGAAAAGTAGATATAGATGCCAGAATGCAAGAGTTATGGGTATTCTGGAGGATATAAAAGATGAGCTGTCTCCTATCAAGAAAAAATGATAGTAGAAATGTCCTAAAATGTCCGGTGTCCCAGGCTGTGTCTTACACGAGCTCCAAAAAGAACTAACCCCTCACTTAAACACACTGTTCAAACTCAGCCACTCTACAGGCTACGTACCCATAGAATGGCGCATAGCAACAGTTATCCCGCTCCACAAAGCTGGAGCCACAACTGACCTCGGGAACTATTGCCCTATAAGCCTGACTAGCCTGGTCTGCAAGGCTATGGAGCACATCATCATGGAATTCATTAACAGAGACATTGAGAACCTTCAAACATTAGACCCTACCCAGTTTGGCTTTGTTAAGGGCAGATCATGCCTCCTAAACCTGGTGGACTTCTTTGAGACAGTTACCAAGGCTTTAGATGAGGGAAAGGAGGTCCACACAGCCTACGTAGACCTTGCAAAGTCTTTCAATACCATTCCCCATTCTGGTATTATAGACAAGTTCACCAGCCTGAGCATAAACTCCTACGTCACGAGATAGGTTGTCAGTTGGCTCACAGATGGAACCTGCACGGTGAGAGTTGCAGGCTCTAGGTCTGACTCTAAACCAGTTACAAGTGTCATCCCCCAGGGCTCAGTCCTGAGATGCCTCCTGTTCAGTATATACTTCTCAGAGCTACAGGCAAGCACAGGAGGGCTATGGCTGACCAAGTTCACAGACGACAGCAAACTGGGGGCCATACTTGACTCTCCAGCTGATACAGACATCCTCCAGAAGGCTCTCACTGAGATGGATACCTGGTGTCAAAATCATGGCCTCAAGCTAAATGCCAAAAAGTGCATAGTCATCCCCTTTGGAAAAAAACAAAGTAACCGTGAACTACCACATACGTGGTAGTCCCCTAAATACAGAAACTGTAATAAGGGATCTGGGGACCCAAGTAGATAGTAATCTCTCCTTTGATAATCATATTGCCAAGGTGGTTAGAAAATCCTTCTATGTGGCATAATCATATTGCCAAGGTGGATAGAAAATCCTTCTATGTAGCCCACCTAATCACAAAAGGGTTCACATCTAGAACAAAAGAGGTTATTGTGCCCCTCTACTCATCACTCATCAGACCCTTCATAGAGTACAACGCCCCATTTCGGATGTACCTTACAAGACACCTGCAACAGCTGGAAAGACCACAGAAGTACCTCACCAAGAGGATTACTGGCCTCAAACATATGCCCTATGCAGCCCAACTGAAGAAACTCCAGCTTTACTCGATTGCATAATGCTTACTCAGAGGTGGCCTCTGCCTGACATACAAGGCCATGTCCAACCCAGAATTGATGGACATGCTCCACCTAAAAAAAAAAAAAAGAAATCCCCAAGATCCACACGCTCTGGGGATCTAAACCTCACCACAATGATAAATAGGACATGCTGGAAGGATAGATTCCAGTCCCAGAGACTCCCCATGCTTTGGAACAGGATTCCAATCTGCATTAGGCAGAGCCCCTTACTAACACTCTTCAACAGAAACCTTGACGAGTGGATGGGAAACAGAAAATTTACCCCAGGGATCAATGCAGTGGCTCTGCTGGACAGGGGCACAGGGAACTAATGGCTCTGCTGGACCAAGGCACAGGGAACTAATATAAGGGGGTGGCGAAAGCCAACACATTCTGGCTAGGCTTATAGATACCCTCAGGCAGATGGCCTAGTACTTACCTATGAACCTATGAATCTATAAATAATTACAGAGTACTGTAGTCTGGATACACAGAAAGGGGGAACTTACTGAAAGAGAAAAGAGATCCAAGACATGCTCTAATGTGTTTACATTTTTTGTCAGACAAAAGAATGGCTTATGAGAATGTGCAGAAAAATTATAAGACTAAAACGGAGCGCAATGAGCTTAAACATATCAGATTGCTTTTCAAAGGAAGACATCTAAGCCAGACAGAACATATACCCAGAAAGGACTGAACTATTTAAAAAAGAATACATACAAACTTATTCATCCCGAAATGTTGTCAGTAACCTGGAAAGAGCAAAAGGTTAAGAAACTAGCTAGGATGCAGCAAACAACTGCTGTAGTGTAGACCGCATAATGGACATACTGTATGGGGATGTGCAGTACACTGGGGAGCATCAGGGTACTTATATCAGCACTTACATTATGGGATCGGCACTCTAGGCAGCCCAATTGGTGCAGTGTATACCTGCCTGCATGGAGCACTTCTGTTTCACTTTTGATACAAGCAGCTGCTATAATATAGAGCGGACACTGGTTATAGTAAATAAAAAAAAAAGAAAAGTTTAAGCTAAAATTAACGATGCAGCAAATGGCTGCTATAGTACACAGTGGTGCTTTACAGTACAGTAGAGCAAGAAATCCAAATTTAAGCCATTACTGAAAGTGGGATGAAGATGCACAATAGGGGCACCTTTTTAAATATTCCTCTTACAAACTTTGCAAGTTGATGTAATAACAGGTTTTGCATTAGCATGATTTGTCTGCATGGAGACCTTGAGTTTCAGCTCTCCCAATAGTTAGCATGCAGCAAACGGCTGCTGTAGTGTAGACCGCAACAATGGACATACTGTATGGGGATGTGCAGTACACTGGGAAGCATCAGGGTACTTATATTGGCACCTTAGGGAGCCCAATTGTTAGAGTGTATACCTGCCTGCACAGAGCGCTAAGCACTTCTGTTTCAGCTGTCCAGTTGTAGTAAAAGAAAGAAGAAAAAAAAACTGTTATGAAATAGCTACGATGCAGCAAACAACTGCTATAGGGTACACTGGTGCTTTACTGTACAGAACACCGGGGAACAGCAACACTTTCCGTTGATTTTCATTACATGAAGATAATGAAGTTAGTTACAGCAACAGATCGGCATCATACATTTCATGCCTCTTAGAGCAAGAACTCTAGACTAAGCCGTTACTAAAAGTGGGACGAAGGTCCAAAATAGGGAAACTTTAAATATTTCAATTACAAACATCGAAACTTAATAGAATACCGGGTTATGCATTAGCACGATTTGTTTAAAGAGGATCACATCTGAAATGAAAACACCTGTCATTATTTTTAAATAAAAATCAATAATGGTTTGCCAATAGTTTGCAAGAAAATTAAAATTTTATGAAGGAAGGACCAAAATATGAGGCAGAAATCTGGACATTTAGCGACAATCTTGTCAGTTGAAAAGTATGATCGGCACATAAAAGTTTGAACTTACCGAGGAGGTAATTCAGCCTGTGTAAATACTTCTTTTAAATAAAGGATTGGAACCACAGCAGGGTTGTGTTCTTTTTCCCGAGGGAAGGAAAATAGTGGTGGGAAAGGACACATTTAAAGAGCTGAGGGTAGGGAAGGGGGTGTGTATGCTAACATCATACTGAGGGTGGTACTATGGTAACCAGACTGAGAGCGGGATGCTCCTGGAGTAAAAACAGCGAAATTTGTAAAAAAACTAAGGGGAAAGGTGCAGAAAGAGTGACACAGATGCATTTTATGCTAGTTAAAGTATGCACTGGTGGAAAAAAATGAAGTGTTCTGGGACCTGCATCTTTGACACTCTCCCTTTAAGCCATTTTTTGAGACTCCTTGATTCTTACTCATTGCAGGGCTACTGATTAAAGAGAGTAGCCAAATGCTCATCTGATCTAAATATTATTGTATTAAATGATATTGCAGCTATATAATGAAAACAACTGTAAGAAAGACCCAGCCTAGCTAGAATCTAATTATGCAAATTAAGACACTGGAGCAGGTCAGTATTCTGTGCAAGTGTTGTGTTTATATGTGTATGTGTGTTTGTGTGCATGTTTTTAATGGTATATATTTTTTGAATCATGCTTTTTGTGATTATAAGCTTAATATGATTACTTAAGTAATTGTTTAGAATATATGAGGTGTAGAGAGTACTCTGTGTGTGTGTGTGTGTGGGGGGGTGATAAGACACATGCTTTAATGGTGTAGCACCTAAGTTTCAAAATTAGCTTTTTTTTAATTTCACTTTATTTTTCAGAGATGTAAGACCCACATTTTCACTTGTCATAAGGAGGCACCTTTCTTAACATTGATAATAACAAATGTTCATATTATCTTTATTACACA
>NC_056725.1:70225507-70255507 GCF_019279795.1 Protopterus annectens
TACGCCTCGGACTCGGCGAAAAATTGGTCATAGATAAGCTATCCAGCCTAAATATAAGCCCCCATGTCACAAGATGGTGCATAGGCAAACCGGCTCAAAGACAGAACCCACAGAGTCAGGAGTTGCTGGAGCCATGTCAGACTTGAAACCGTCACAAGTGGCATCCCACAAGTTGTTGCTCCTGTCCTGGGTCACTCTCTTGTTCTGACATTTACTTTTTCAGCTGAAGTACAGGCCAACATGGGGAGGACACATGGCTCACCAAGATTAAACTGCGAGATGACTGCAAATCCTTGGGGCGCCATAATCGACTCTCCAGCTGACAACAAAATATCCTTCAAAAAAGTCTACATGAGGAGATGGATAACCGGTGCCCAGAGCCATGGTCTAAAGCTAAATGCCAAAAAGTGTATAGTCATACCCTTTGGCAAAACCACAAGCCTACAAATTTTCACACATAGGTGGTAAACCCATTAAGTACAGAGAAAGTAATTAGGATCTGGGGACCCAAGTTGATAGCAATCTCTCCTTTGACAACCACATTGCCAAAGTGGTTAGAAAGACCTTCTCTACATAGCCTTACCACCTCATCATGAAAGGATTCACATCTAGATCAAGAGAGAGTAGTCATGCCTTTATTCATCCCTCATCAGGCCCATCATAGAATACAATGCCCCTTTGGGATGTACCTTACCCGGGACACCTGCAGCAATTAGAAAGACCCCAAAAAGTAATTCTCACCAGGAGGATCATGAGGACTCAAACAGATTCCATATGTTGCTTTCGGTTAAAAACTCCAGCTCCACTCCAGTTGCATACACGCCTACTCGAGGCTGATCTATGCCTGACATATAAATCTATGTCCAACCCAGAATTAATACATGCTCCACTCCTAGTGCAAATCTAAATCCCTAGAGCCATGCGCTTCGAGGGACTTGAACCTCAGCACAGAAATAAATAGAACACATGCTGGGAGAGGACAGATTCATAACCCAGAGGCTCCCTTCGCTTCTGGAATAGAATTCCAATTCATGTTAGGCAGAGCACCTCATCACTGACTCTCTTCAAGAAGAATCTTGATGAGTGGATGGGGATCATAGGTTTTATCCCAGGATTACTTCTTGTGTCACTATTAGACAGAGGCACAGTAAACTAAACTTTGAAAAAGGGCACTGGTATACTCAAATCAAGGGGTGGGCGTAGAAGCCAAACACAACTCGGGCTAGGCTTATATAAATGCCCCCAGGGCAGATAGCCTAGTATGAACCTATGAACCTATGAACCTATGAACCTTCACAGCATGCTACCTCGTTTATCCAAATCCCACTTTCTATTCTCTTGTCTTCATGTAAATAATAATGACCCTCAGCATACTCAAATGGTAATTGTGCACATTTAAGTAAACAGTTTTCATGAAGCACTGAGTCTGATATCTTGTAAAGGCCTATTGTTATCTACAGCCTATCCTGTGTGTATTGCAACTTCATGTGGCAGACATGATGTCTTCTGTCAGGGGCACCCTCTCACAAGGTGTGTGTGTGTGTGTCTTTCCGGGCTTTTCCCGGTTAGGGGTCGCCACAGCGGAACTCCTGTCCGCTAATGATTGGCAGTAGAGTTTTACATGCTGGCCTGCCAGGCCTAATGCACAACCTTCCCAATCTAAGGAACGCCCATTCACTTATGTCGTCACACAGTGAGACGCTTTAACTGAGAATGTCGAGATGGGCAACGATCTAACTGTGGGAGGCGCACAACGCCACCGCCAGCACCACCACCGCAGTCAGTGCAATTTTTCTATGTGTTATCATTACCCATTCTTAAACAATTCATCCTGTACTTTGCAGTCTGTTGACCTCTGGCTCTTTTGCACCACTTGTATCTCTTTGCTACAGAGTTGGAGACCACTCAAGATCATAGCTCTGCTTATTTACAGATATGTACAGATATTGTCATAATTCTTATCTATATAATACAGTTATATACATAAACAACACACATGTTTATTTTATTTTATTTTTTATTTTACATTTGTTGACCGGGCTAGTCTAGCTGGATACATGTCCATTTTCAATAGAGGCCCGGGAGAAAAGCTCCCAAAAGAGACAGAGGAATTTAAACAGAAACATCAGAAGAGTACATAATTATTATTACATTTCAAAAATATAGCCAGGTAGTTTAACAGAAACATAAGAAGATTAATTGATTATTATTACATACAAGAATAAAGTTACAATCTAACAGGTTAAACATGTTAGTTAAAAAGAGGTACAGGCTTAAAATGATGATCTAACCTGGTTGCATAATGAACCCATTGGGTTTGGGTTGGGTAGAGGCTTTGGTGGGCCTGGGGCGCTTTGCTATTAGTCTGGATTAGGAGCAAGGGCATAGCCATTGGGACTTTAGGAGATCTTTGAGGTGTCTTTTGAATAGGTGAGGAGAGGTCATATGCCTTAGGTTGTTTGGGAGGCATTCCAGGATTTGCCAATGGAATTAGCATAGAGTGCTTCGCCTCCCGAGTTGTTAGGTTTAATGGTCTGAACTAGTAGGTTTTTGGATCGAATCAAGGGATATAAGGTTGGAGTAGGGTGAATATTTTGTTCAGAGAGGGTTTTTTTTCTGATGGTTGATTGTTTTAAAAACCTCAGTGAGTTGGTTGAGTTTGAGAATGTTTAGGCAGTTCTAGCCATTCCAGTGTCCTTAGATTTTGGCAGTGATGGGTGCATAGGGCATGCCTGTTATGAATCTGGCTATATGGTTATAGGTTGTAGATAGTTTGTTGAGTTCTCTTGTTAAGGAAGGAGAATACTGGGGATGCATAAAGGAGTGTGGAGAGGAGATGGGTCCTGGCAATAGTTAGTTTGGTGTGCGGGGTTAGGAAGTTCTTTATTCTATACATAGACCCAAGTTTCTTGTTAACTGACTTGATGGTCAGACTGACATGTGTATCAAATTTAAGCTTGTTATCTATGGTCCCCCCTAATAGTTTAGTGTGGGAGACAGGTTCGGATTATGGTCCCATTGTTGGAAGACACGTGGAAGGTTGGGTTGTTGGTACTAGGTGGTTCTTTTTCCTGGGAGGCAATTGGTGTGGGGAAAATTAGAAGTAATTTGGCTTTGGTTGGGTTAAGTAAAAGCTTTTAGTTCTGAGAACCATTGTTCAACTAAGGAGAAGCAATTTTGGGTTGCAATTTGTAGTTTAGCAGGAAACATCTGAGCAGATCAGGGTGGAATCGTCTGCGTATTGAATGCAGGTGGCTTTGGGAATGATCAGTGTAGACCATTTATAAAAAGGGAAAAGAGAAGGGGACCAAGAATAGATCCTTGGGGAACACTGATATTAGTTGGGAGTAGGTCTGATAGAGTGTTTTGCCACTGGACTGCCTGTTTTCTACAAGAGAGGTAGTCATTAAACCAATTTATGGTTGATTTGCTAAGTTGAAAGTTTTCCAGTGTGAATCAACTGTTTGTGATTGACCATGTCGAAAGCTTTTGATAGATCTAGAAATAGCGCAGAGGTTATAAGTTTATTATTGCGGTTTTGGTTGACTGAGTCAACAAAGGAGAGAAGGGCAGAGGTTGTGCTATGATGGGGGCGAAAGCCATGCTGGGTGTTGGAGAGAAGGTTATTACGAGAAAGATGGGTAATGAGCTGTTTGTGAACGCAGCGTTCCAAGATCTTGGCTAGAGGAGATAGTATAGCTATTGGTCTGTAGTTATATGTGTCAGTGGAGGACCCACCTTTATGCAGAGGGATGATATAGGAGATTTTCCAGATTGTAGGAATAGAAGCTTCAGAAATGGACCGGTTGATCAAGATTGAGACAGGGTAGGCTATGGCGTCAGATGCCAATTGTAAGTAATTGGCTGGGAGCAAGTCAGCCGCTAAGGTAGTTGGTTTGAGTTTTTTCAAGAGGGTTCGAATATAGGAGGTAGATGTGGGTTGTAGGTTAAAGGAGGGTTGAGTTGGGTCTTTAGTTAAGGTTGTGGCCGAGGCAGAAGTGGTAAGCTGATTGGCGAGAGACTGGATGGTCTCAGTGAAAAATGAATTAAAAGTGTTGGCTATTTGTCCTGGATCTTTGCCCAAAAGTTTTTCAGGGATGGGGGTGGTAGATTTACCCGGATGAAGGAGGTGATTGAACCCAGCCCAGAATTTTTTAGGATTATGCTGGTGTTTGTCTTGGAGGTGGCAGAAATATTGGTTTTTGTCAGTCTTAACGGCTGATTTGGTTGAGTTTCTAAGCTGTAGAAACTTGATGCGGTCTAGGTGGGTTTTGGTAGATCTCCATTTATTCCAGGCCTGATCACGGAGTTTAATTTTGGATTTGGTATCTTTTGTTAGCCAAGGTGCGATACGTTCCTTAGTTCTAGTAAGTCTCATTGGAGCGTGAGAGTCAAGTATCTTGAGGAAGATGTCATTAAAATATGACACACTCTCATCTAAGGGGAAAGTTTTAAGGATGGACCAATTGCATGTTTTGAGGTCTGCAAGAAAATGGTCTGGGACAAAATTCTTACTATTCCTAACTAGTCTGGTTAGGGGATAGTTTGAGGTCGGGCATTTGTGTTTTATGATAAAGGTAATAAGGTGGTCACTAAGGTCGTTTGGAAGGGTCCCTGCAGTATAGTTGTTTGGAGTCTTATTAGTAAGAATCCAGTCAATGATGCTCTCCTTTTGTTGACCATTTCCAATTCTAGTTGGAGATAGAATGTTTTGGGAGAAGCCATGTAAGTTGATGGGGAGAGGATTTGAGTGTTTGGAGTAGAGGGACCAGTCAATATTAACGTCTCCTAGTATTATAGTTTCTTGGGGATAGGTGGTAGCTAACCAACTGAGTATTTGTTCAAGGTATTTGACATTTTTGCCTGGTGGTAAGTAAATTACTAAGAGATTAATACTTTTTTGGTTGTTTAGGCATAGCTTTAGGGAAATCAGTTCTAGGGTAGGAATTTTTGGGGGTTGGACCGGGTGCATTGTAACGTTCAAGGAGTTCTTAAACATGACAGCTGTTCCCCCACCCTTTCTAGTAATTCGGTCAGCCCTGAGAATGTTATACCCAGGTGGGATGATTTCTTCATCCTTAGTGCTAGGTTTGAGCCATGTTTCTGATAGACACATAATGTCAGGGGAGTGGGTTGCAAGCATGGCATGTAAGTTGTGTACTTTATTATTGATACTTCTTAGATTCAGGTGAAGGATAAGGAGGGAGCCCACTGAGCTTCTAGCTGCTTTCAAGGTGTTAGGGCCTAGGTCAAAGTTAGGGTCTGGGTTGGGGTGGATATCGCCATCTTTTGTGATGGATTTTTTCAAGTAGTCAAATATTTTTTGGAGCTTGATTAGTAATTTGAGAGTATCCTTAGTTGAAGGTACTTTAGGGTGTCGGAGGGTATAAATATATATATATATATATATATATATATATATATATATATATATATATATATATATATGTGTATGTGTGTGTGTGTGTATAAATATATATATATATATATATATATATATATATATATAGAGAGAGAGAGAGAGAGAGAGAGAGAGCTTGGACGAAGTTGCATGTTATGATATTTACAGATTATGCTTTCAGTTTAGAACTTAATCAGGATGGTACATGGGCAAAGCCAGTTCACTTTGAGATACTGTTTGAGGTTTTTTTAAGAGACTTTTGGATGATTGTAGGGTTATATAGTTTGGCAACAAATTCCAGGTTTTGCCAACAAACTTGGCAAACCAGCATTCACCAGCAGAGTTATTGGCTTTGTGGGTTTGGACCAGTACTTTGTTGGCTGACTGTAGGGATCTCAGGTTGCTATATGGCTTAATAATATTTATAAGTGAGGGGTATCCTCAGTGTGGTACAGATGTTTGTGTGCTATTAAGAGTTGATTGAATTGAATTGCTAGGCAGTTCTAGCCACTCTAGTTGTTTCCAGGTTCTGCAGTGGTGTGTTCTATAGGTGGAGCCAGTGGCCAATCGGGCAATATGGTTGCAACTATGGGACAGCTTACCTAGTTTGGATTTGTTGAGGTTTGAAATTAAAGGAGATGCATATCAAAGAGGAGAGTAGGTGTAACCAGGCAATTGCAGTCCTAGCCAGTGGGGTTAAAAATGTCTTGTTTCTATACAGTGATCCAAGCTTCTTATTGATGGTCTGTATGGTTTTGTTGGCCTGTAGATCAAATTTGAGATTATTGTCTTTGATAACCACTAGAAGTTTGGTGTGTTGATCTGGGGATATAGTGGTACCATTGTTAGACGTGACAGAGAATGAAAGTGTGGCAGATCTACTAGTGGGGGGGGTAGAAGTTTAGTTTTATTGGGGTTCAGAAGTAGGCGTTGGTTGGCGAGCCAGTTCTCAATAGTGTTAAATATATTTTGGGTTAGGATTTGCAGTTTGGATGGGGAGGTGGCTCAGCAGATCAAAGTGGAATCATCTACATATTGAATAACAGGTTGCTTTAGTGATAGCAGTGTAAAGGTTGTTGATAAAAATAGAGAAGAGTAGTGGCCCTGGTATGGGGCCTTGAGGGACATCAAGTGTGAGAGGTAGCTGGCTGGAAAGTTTGCAGTGCCATAGTACCGCCTGTTGTCTACCAGTCAGGTAGGACTGGAACCAGTAGATTGCATGCTTATCAAGGGAAATAGATTTTAGACAAAGAATGAGAAGTTCATGGTTTACACTGTCAAAGGCTTTTGATAGGTCAAGAAAGAGGGAGGAGGATAGCCTATTGTTATTCCTGTTTTGATTTATGGCATTAGTAGGGTTGAGGTGGTGCTGTGGTATGGCCTCAAACTATGCTGGGAGTTGAAAGTTATTCTGTGTAAGATATTGCATTAGTTGCTTGTGTACACACTTCTCCATTACTTAGACTAGTGGGGAAAGAATGGCAATGGGTATGTAGTTGGATATGTATGTAGAACTATCACCTTTATGGAGTGGGTCGACATGGGATATTTTCCAGAAGGAGGGGATAGTGCTTTCGGATAAGGTTCTACTGATAAGGAAAGATATGGGATATGCAATGGCATCTGCAGCTATTTGTAGGTACTCTGCAGGGAGGAGTTCAGTAGTGAGGGTGGTAGGTTTTAGTTTTTTATAAGTGTTTTGATAAAAATAGTGGATATCAGTTGGAAGCTAAATTGGGGGTGATTAGTGGTTACATTAGGGGTGTGGTTTAATTTTGTGGGGGTTAGTTGATTTGCTAGGCATTGGATTGTTTCAGTGAAAAAGTTATTATAAGCCAGCTATGGTCTGTGGGGAAGTATGCGTGTGTTTAGCTGGGGTTGGGGTTGTAGAATGACCTGGATGAAGTAGTTGATTTAAGCCTGCCCAGAACTTTTGAGGGTTGTTTAGGTGTTTTTGTAGGAGATTTATGTAGAAGCTTTTTTTATCTAGTAAAATAGATTTTTTTGGATCATTCCTGCATTGACAATATTTCAGATGGTCAAGTGGGGCTTCAGTTGTTCTCCAGCTGTCCCAGGGTCTGTTGCAATTTTTGATTTTAGATTTAGTACCTTTTGTGAGCCATGGTGCTGTGTTTGATCTAGATTTTATTGTATGTGCTGGAGCATGGGAATCAAGGATACTTAGGAATTTAGTGTTAAAGTGAGCTACAGCCTCTTCTAATGGTAGATGTTTTAGTTTTGACCAGTCAGCAGCTTTCAGTTAATTTAGGAATATAGCAGTGTCAAAGTTTTTCCTGTTTCTAAGTGTTTTATATTTGTTCCGGTGAGGGTTTCCTGCCTTATGTTTTATGATATAGGTTAATAAATGGTCGCTAAGGTCATCAGGGAGAGTGCCAGCTGTGTACAGTTGGGGTAGGTTATTAACTAGGATCCAGTCTAGAATACTTTCCCTGTTGGTTGGTTTGTTTATCCTAGTGGCAGAGGTTATGCTCTGTTTAAACCCAGATAAGTTTATAGGGGTGAGGGTGGGTTTGGAGGAGCAGGGGCCTAATCGCTATTGAAGTCACCAAGAACCATGTTTTCTGGGGATAGGTAGTGGATAACTAGTATATGATATCTTCTAGGCTATTTAAGTTGTTGCCTGGCAGAATGTAACTACAGACGATGTTCAAGCATTTGTTCTGGTTAATCTGTAGTTTGGTTATGAGGAGTTCTGCATTATTGAATTGGGGTGGTTGAATGATGTCTCTATTAGCAGTTAGAGTATTTTTGTAAAGGACTGCTATCACACCTCCTTTCCTTGTAGTATGGATAATATGTATAAGTATATATATATATATATATATATATATATATATATATATATATTTGTGCATGTGTGCTCCTGTCTATGTGAACACACACACACACACACACACACACACACACACACATATATATATATTTATTTATATATATATATATATATATATATATATATATATATATATATATATATATATATCTATATGGGTCTACCTGATAACACCGACATGCCAAAACACAGACAACGAAATAACCGACAAGAAAAAAATGACAAAAAAAGAAAGTTCAAAAACACGAAACTTCACATGCCCGACAAACCAAAATCCGAGAATCAACAAAACAAATACCTTTCCCGAAAAACACACATACAACACAAGCACACCAAAACCTTACAAACCTACACTAACCCTTACATACACAACTATCTATGCACTAACCTTAATCCAAACCCTAACCCTAAGGTCCGTCACTATCACACACTTCACTTACCCACACCCTAACCCTAACTCACTTAATCCACCCTAACCCTTAAGTCTGTCACTATCGCACACTTACCTTACCCGCATCCTAACCCTAACTCACTTAATCTGCCCCTAACCCTCAAGTCCGTCACTCTTGCACACTTACCTGATCCACACCCTACCCTAACGTCCGTCACTGTCACACACTTGCCTTACCCACACCCTGACCCTAACATCTGTCCCTATCACAAACTTACCTTAACATGTCGGTGTTCTCAGTGTCAGGATTCTCAGCTGTTAGTCTTCTCCATTGTCGATCTTCCGGTGTCAATGTTCTCATCGTCGGCATTGTGCACTGTCTGCGTTTTCAGGTAGACCCATATATATATATATATATATATATATATATATATATATATATATATATATATATATATATATATATAGGTCTCCTTTGAATGGTCGACATTTCATAATGTCGACATTCATATGGCCGAGGCCATATGATCGACATTTGAAATGTCGACCATGGGGAACTGGCATCTCCCTACAGTGTGGAATGGAAAGATTTCCACTTCCGAACTGTAGTGCGATCTCAAGTTGGTATATTAAACATACCAGTACTTGAGGATATACTAAGCTGGCTATCAAATAATTATCCCCAGCAAGCCATTGTACTTGATTTTAATATAGACTGGTACTCATGCTCCTCAGAACCCCCCACTTCCCACATTAACCTTTACGGTTTCTCAAAAGTCATATCTTCCCCCACCAAAATCACTAAGCCTAACAATAAAGGAATTATATTAGACTGGATACTTATTAACAATCACCCACTCATGTATAAAGCCGGAACCTTGCCCGACGACATAAGTGATCACCACCTCACCTATATCATCAGGCAAAAGGCTGAAATCCACAAACAACCCACCTATAAAACAATCAGAAACAAGAAAGATTTTAACATAAAGAATTGTCAAACAAACCTTAAACTTTGCAACTGGTCAGTTCTAAAGCATCTCCCACTAGAAGAAGCTGTACAATACTTTAACAATAAATTCTTATCCATCCTAGACAGCCACGCTCCAGCTCGTACCATTAGGACTAAAACCAAAAGCACCCCTTGGCTTACAGCTGCAACTAGGCAAAAAATCTTGCTAAGAAATAAAGCTTGGGCCACTTGGCGTGCCTCAATAAACCTCACAGATCAACTCCATTATAGACAATTAAAGAATAACACAAAAAAATCTGTCACTGCCGACAAAAAGAACTACTATCACAACCTACAACACAAAACTAGAACAAACCAAATAGATTCTGGGCAACTCTAAACACATTGCTCCATCCAGGACAATTTACCACCCCTGTCCCCTCAGCTTACAACTCACATTCTCCAGCAGAAGTAGCCAACTCCTTCAATAGCTTCTTTACAGAAACTATCCAAAACCTAGCCAATAACTTAGCCCCCAATCCACTAAATCCTTCTGGCTCTACACCCACTACCCAAACCACCTTCAAATTTCAACCAGTCTCAACTTCATTTATCCTTAAACTAATTAGAAAACTAAAACCAACTGCCATTGCCGCAGATCTCCTACCAGCAGACTACCTGCTTACTCTTATTAGAAAACTAAAACCAACTACCCTTGCCACAGATCTCCTCCTTGCAGACTACCTACAGAAATCAGCAGATGCCATAGCCTACCCTATATCCATTTTGATCAACCTATCCATATCTGAAGCTACCATTCCCTCTACCTGGAAAGTATCCCATATCATTCCAATCCACAAGGGAGGCAGCTGCACTGACATCTCAAACTACAGGCCCATAGCAATACTCTCTCCCATAGCCAAAATCCTGGAAAACTGTATCCAAAAACAACTCCTAGCCTATCTTCTTGATAATAATCACCTGTCAAACTCACAACATGGCTTCAGACCAAACCACAGTACCACCACTGCCCTACTGTTCTTCACCAATGCCATAAATCACAACTGTAATGGCAATAAACTCTCCTCAGCCATCTTCCTAGATCTTTCCAAAGCTTTCAGTATGGTAAACCACCAACTTCTCCTGCAAACCCTAGAAACACTCTCCCTAGGCACCCATGCTATACAATGGTTTAAGTCATATTTGGAAGGTAGGCAACAGGCAGCCCTGTGGAAAGACAACCTACCCTCTTACCTATAACTCTTAAAGTCCCACAAGGATCCATCTTAGGGTCCCTCTTATTTTCCATTTTCATTAATGACTTGCACAGAGTAATACCAGACACTACCTGTATCCAATACGCAGATGACTCCACCTTGATCTGCCCTTCCACAACCCCAGATGAGCTACTGACACTATCTCAAAACATATTTACCATGGTAGAAAACTGGCTCCTCTATCGTTGTTTAATATTAAACCCCAAAAACAAACTGCTGCTGTTCTCCCCATCCCGTAAGACCTCCTCTCTAACCTTCTCCATCACATCTAACAATGGCATTACTATCTCACCAGACCCTCAATCAAACTGCTAGGAGTCATAGTCGACAACAACCTAAAGTTTAATCTGCATATCGACCACACCATCAAAACAGTAAATAGAAAACTTGGCTCTCTACATAGAACCAAACCTTTCTTAACTCCCTTGTCAGAACTGTCCTTGCTCACACTCATCTCCTATCTACACTTTTCTACGCCTCCCTATTCACCAACCTGAATAAAACCTCCCTGAACAAGCTCACAACCTGTTCTAATCATATTGCCAGATTTGCCACTGCCTCTGCCTACAGGACCCATCATTGCCACAATCTCAAACTACTAAGCTGGCTTGAACTACCTAACCTTCTACTAAGCAACCAACTAATAATTGCCCTCAAGATTCTCTATCAGCCCAAACGGACACCTGATCTTAATACACTCATCACCCCCTACCGTAACCTTAAAACTCTCCGATCCTCTAACAAAATGTTAGCTTACACTTTCAAAGCAAACAACTCAGCTGGGGAAGCTCTGTTTATGAACTCAGTTGGTAAAGTCTGGAACTCTCTCCCTACAGAACTAACCTTACAACCCTCTCCAACCCAATTTAAAAAAAACTTACTCAATACTTTACGTCATGACGGCTCTGTCCTTGCTCTACCCCTGAGTAATTCCCGTCACTTTACTACTGTTTACCCAACTAGGGTCTCTTAACTTTGTCTCTAATTCTAACTATATTACTCTATTGCCATATGATTAAGTGAAATCTAAGACATATACAATGTAACACAATTATATACGCACCACTTAATTCTTGACCTAGGAACTTCGAAAATTACCTTCAAATACATTGTACAACCTGAATTACTCTTATAATGGAATGGTTTCATTATGTAATTATGTAAATATTATTCTGCTTTATGTAATTATGAAAATTTTTTCTGGATTGTATTTCTATATTGTATTTCCCAGTGTATTATGCTGTCTGTCTTATTTCCACTGTATGGAGCTTTTCTCCCAGGGCCACCACTGAAAATGGACATATATCCAGTCGGACCTTCGGTTAACAAATGTAAAATAAAAATAAATAAATAAATATTTAAGTTCCGGGGGGGTGTGGGGGTGGAGCAGGATTAAGGTAAGTTTGTTTTTGTTTTTTATGTTCTACTTGTATGGTCGCCATTTCAAATGTCGATCATCTGGTCTCGGCGATATGAACTTTGACATTGTGAAATGTCGACCATATCAAGAAGACCCATATATATATATATATATATATATATATATCTATGGAATACATGCATATGATCGAACAGAACATAGCCGAACATCACATTTTTCGAACGGAAATATCTAATCACACACAGGGGAAAGGTTAGAATGTCGAACATAACACCGAATTCGACATTTCCGATTGCTCAACCACCACAACAAGCGCTACCATGGGTCAAGAAAGGGGGATATTAGCCTACCTGGTGTTCAATGTTCATGGATTCAGCATGTGAAAATTCAACATTGTGGAACCTTTGGTCACTGCCTTTGAAATTTAGGACATCGGACAACCAACGTTCAATTAAATGCATGTATTCATATATATATATATATATATATATATATATATATATATATATATATATACATATTTATGGGTCTACTTTACATGGTCAACATTTCAGAAAATCAAAGACCATATGACCGAGATCATATGATCGACTTTCGAAATCGCGACTAAAAAAAATAGCCATACTAACTTACCTTTACATTGCTGACCCCTCAGTCTTCACCTGCCTGTAAGCCATTCCAGGCTTTGTCCAATGAATCACTCACACTGCTTTGTATAAATGTTATCAAACAGTACTTTTACTTGATACAACTGTCATGCCTTAACTGAATAAGCTCATTGTCTTATATCATTGGGTTAATCTCCGACGTCCATCTCTCCATACAGCACAGACAGCCATATTCTTGCACAATGCATCCAGTTAATGTTAATCAGTGGCTTGTGAGTCTGTCTCTATGTGGATGGGCTGTCACACATTCCAGCAAGTTTTCGTGTATGTGAACAACCCTAGAGGAAGTGAAATCAAATTAATTTATGTATTACCTGTTAGTCTGTTGCCTTGTGTCAATATTTACTTGAGGAACTGAAATAGTATAGTCCGATACAAAGCCAGATGCTAAGACCTGGGTGGCGTATTATGCTTATGATGGCATATCTTACATTTACAAATGGCACACTGACTGGGACTGTAACCAGCATGCATCCTCGGTAAATCAGGCGACCACTGAGCGTCTAATGTTATGTTCTGCTTCATCTGGCATAATGAATATTAGGTTGGTTGACTGTCAGGCAGCACTTCCCTGTGAAAGAATGGCACTGATGTGCATCACCTTTATGATGCATTATGTTTAACTACACATTATACGGTGGACATATTACTATATACAGGTACTTCAATATTTCTTTTCTGAGGTCTGAACTCCCTTGGTACAACAAAATAGTTTTGTGTGTCTTCTGCGTGTTGCTCTTGGCAGGTGTAAAATGTACTGACATCATGCTTCTGTACGTGATCACATTTCACACTAATAATGTATACTTCTGAAGGGACCATCCATCATGCAAGCATAGGAGATATGGGTCCAAACTATGTGTCATACTACCAGGTATTAAGACCACATGGTCATCCTAGGAGTGGACAGGCAATAGCATCTGCTGTCATGTGTGTATCAACAGTTTCTTTTGCAGGTCAATGATATACTTATGAAGGCACCATCCATCATGCAAGCATATGAAATATGGGTCCAAAACTATGTCTCATACTACCAGTTACTGAGACCACATGGTCATCCTAGTAGCGGACAGACAATAGCATCTGCTATCATGTGTGTATCAACAGTTACTTTTCCAGCTCAGTGTGAAAACATTGATACTACTACCCTTCTCAACTACCTCTGCTTAGCAGGGGACATACACCCAAATCCTGGACCAAATACTTCCTCTAGTCCCAAAACTTCCCCTGTCGCAAGCAATAAAACCAACCATAAATACCTCAAATGCTTCAGCATAAATGCCCAAAGTCTAAGACATAAACTAGCCCACTTTCTTGCTTGGCTAAACTACAACCTACCCGGCATTATAGCCATCTCAGAAACCTGGCTAAAACCTCATATTTGTGACTCTGAAATCCTCCCTCCTGGATTCCAATCCCTCAGATATGATTGCTTAAATAGAAAAGGGGGTGGGGTAGCCTTAATCTACTCTAACCTGCTATCCATCACTCCCTTCCCCAATCCTATCCCTCCATTCAACAATGCAGAACTAGTAATAGGCCTACTAAAAATAAATAACCACAAAAGCATTTCTATCACCGCCCTCTACATCCCCTCTGGTAATAACACCACTACTCTTGAAGAAATTCTCCTCTGGACCTCTACCAATATTAAGCTAGAGACCTTCATACTTGGAGATGTAAATATCGATTGGAATAAAATCAACAACTCTAATTCCACCATATCCAACAATCTATTTAACTATACCCAACTAACTAACTTCATTACCAGACCCAACAAAATAACCCCCCAGGTACCACACTAGACTGGATCCTAGTATCCCATCCTAATAAAGTCTTAAACTCTGGCATTATATCTGACCCTATAGGAGACCACTTGCCAGCTTTCATACACCAAGCTACCCACTCCTCTCCTCAACTACACCAATATACTCACACACGTAACCTCACAAACTTTAACCCCACTACTTTCTCTGACTCCCTAAAACAAACAAACTGGAACCCCCTAACTAGACAATGCCGTAGAATTTTTCAACTCAACCTTCTTAAACGTCCTCAACTTCCTAGCTCCACCAAGAACAAAAAGAGTAAAAACCAAGACCGCCCCATGGCTAACCAAAGATACCAAAAAACTTATGCTACAAAGAGATAAATCCTGGAAAACATACCATCAAAACAAGCAGCCTGAAACTTTTCTTAAATATAAACAACTCTGCAACCTCACTAAAAAACAAATCATCAGAGACAAAAAGTCTGACTATATCAAACTCCAGTCTAACCAATCAAAAACCCCCAAGCATTTCTGGAATTCCATTAATTCTCTTCTCAACCCAGGTACCAAAAACAACCCCTGCCCTGACACCAGCAAGTCTGATCCTGAAATAGCCTCTCTATTCAACTCCTTCTTCACCAACTTCATAGCAGAACTGACCAAGACCTTCCATAAAAATAACCCTTCCCCTCAACCTATTCAATCGTCTTTATTCCCTATACCACCCTCTGCCCCCAATCCTCCTCCAATATTTGAACTTAAACCCGTCTCAACCTCCCACATAAAAAAAAATACTCTCTAAATTAAAATCATGCTCCAATGCCCCTGACAATATCCCATCTTCCTTCCTAAAAATAGCCGCAGATGGTATCGCTCTCCCCATTAGCAAGTGAGCAGTAGATCCATGCAGGAATCTTATGTGCCCAAATTATGGTGGGCTGCCTTTATTCTACCTCTCTATAAAAGAGACAAAAAGAATAACATCTCTAACTACCACCTCATAGCTATCCTCTCCCCAATCTCAAAACTTCTGGAAAAATGCATCCACCTTCATCTTATGCCATTCCTAGCCAATCACCAACTAATCACTCCAACCCAACACGGCTTCCAACCTGGCCATAGTACTATCACTGCCCTTCTCTCCTTCTTAGACACAATAAATCTTGGACATGACTCTGAAAGAATAGTATCAACAGTTTTACTAGATCTGTCCAAAGCATTCAATACCATCTCCTATTCCCACCTCCTAAACCATCTTTCTAACCTCAGTCTCTCCCAGAATACCTTATTCTGGTTCTCAAGCTACCTGTCTGACAGGTCTCAAGCTGTGAAATGGGGAAAAGCCACCTCAACCTTCCTTCCTACCCCCACTGGGGTACCCCAGGGATCCATACTTGGTCCAATGCTAGTCAGCATCTTTATTAATGATTTCCACAAAGCCATACTCAACACCAAAATTGTACAATATGCAGATGATTCAGCTTTAGTCTGCTGTGCCTCTAACCTCTCAGAGCTTCAAACAGTGACCCAAACTGCTTTCTCCACCACTGAAAACTGGATGCGCCAAAACCACCTCTCACTAAATGCCAATAAATCCAATATACTATTATTCTCTCCCTCAAAGGCTTCCCCTCTTGATAAAAACTTGTTCCAAATTATTAGCCAAAACAACTCTACTATAGAGGTTGTTCCCTTCGGCAAACTACTTGGGGTTAAAAATACCACGGTATTCCAAGCTACAATGAAGGCTGTCTTCCAAAGAGAAACACCATAGCACCAACACAATGTTCAAAATCACAGAAATGGTCCCGAAGATGTCACAAAATGTCTTTATTAACAAGTAGATTTAGCGCTTTCATCTCCAAAATCTGGAGACCTCATCAGAATCAAGTACCACTACATACTAAATGCCTTTTATACATTATCCAAAAACAGTAATTGATCAAATGATGGTTAATCAAATAATGAAATGATTGAATAATTAAGTATTTAAACAATTAAAACAATTATACGTTGTGCTGAAATAAAGCGAACTGGCTGATCTTTCATAGTATGAGCAAGAATATTGTTCTCAATACATTCTTAAGCACTTAAAAAATACTTTAAAAAAACTTTTTAAAAACCTTTTAAAAACTTTTATGAAAAACTTTTCAAAAGAAAACATTTTACATTCACAGTTCATGTGAACTTGTATATATATGCGTGGGTGCATGTATCCATCAAAAGTTGTGTACACATACACATTTTCCATATAGTATAAGTATATTTACATATGCACAAGTGAATTGTGTGGTTGTTCAAAAACTGTCATTGCATATTAATCAAATACAAATAACATATAAAATTTCATGTGAAGCACATAAAAAAACTGCATGTCACCATGGCCATGGTCTATATAAATTAAATGTATGTTTGCATCAGTATATGCTAATGTACATAAATAAATTGAAATAACAAAAGAATTCATAGCACAATTAAACTATTATGTATAAAGTGTATAAAATATTATGATGAATTGAGAATATATAATGAATTAGAAATAAGTAATAATATATACAGATTATGTATATTTTTGTTTTTGTTTGGGATCATTAGATAATAGTTTGAGGGCTGGAACAATAGATATGTGATCGTTTAGGCCCTTGCCACTACAGGCATCAAGCCTGAGCTGCCATATCATTTCCCTATACGCCAATTTGGTTTCCCAGTCACCCCCTCTATCTAACTGGTCCACCACCTCGACCACCCAAAATTTGAAATTAGCCTCATCACATGTTAAAGAATGTCTGTATAGAGCATTGTTTTAATTTTTACGATTTATTTATTTATTATTTTTATTTATTTGCAGTTGTTTAACCAGGATAGTCCATTGGGCCTAATGAACCCATTTTCAATGGCGTCCTGGGGAGAAAAGCTCCTAAATACGTATTACACAACGATTAATATACACACAGATTGCATGAAGATTACAGGGGTAAACAAACTAAGCTTAATATACACACTCACAGACTGCAGGTTCATTACAGAGGTAAACAGACTGATGAAAAGTATTTCAATCAAAGGAAATGATATCAAAAATAATTTTTTTTTTTTTTTCAGTTGGAATGAGGATATGTAGTTAGATGGAGTAGGGTCAGGAGTTACTAGGTACTAGAGGCAGGCAAGAATTTGTTATCTGGAATTTGAGAAAGGAAGGGAGAGGGTGAATGAAGTAGAGTGTTGGTTATGAGGGATGGGAGCAGGAGCATTCCCATGTGGAAGTTAGATGAGAGTGGAGTGATTTTTTAAAGGATTGGAGGCTAGTAGTGGTACGAATGGAGGGGGGAAGGGAGTTCCATAAGCGAGTTAAAGAGTGAGACAGGAGGTATTGTCCTGGGGGTGGAGTGGTCGGTAAACTTCTAAAAGGTTTTGATTATTAGATCTGAGAATTCTTTGTGTGTGATGCATTTTAAAGGTAGTGGCGAGGGAGGGACAGAGGGAAGGCTGGAAGATGAGTTTATGGGCATAGGTGAGCTGAATGTAGGATAGGTAGTTTGGTAGTTCTAGCCAGTTTAGTTTGTTGAGAGATTCACAGTGATGTGTTGATGATTTGTTGTTAGTGGCGAATATGGCAATTTTATTGTAGCAAGAAGACAGTTTGGTTTTGAGAGATGATTGTAGATTTGTTAGAAGGGGGGCTCCATAGAGAAGGGAGGGTAAGAGAAATGTAGTAGAGAGAGTAAATTTGGTAGTTGAGGTGAGAAACCGATTTTGTCGGTAGAGCATACCAATTTTTTGGTGTTTTTTTTTTTATGTTTAGTAGTAGATGGGAGTTGAATTTAAGCCTGTTGTCGATTTGAACTCCTAGTAGTTTGGCTTCTGATACCAGTTCAAGAGGTGTTGAATTTTGGCTGGTGATGGAGAATAAATTTTGATCGAAGTTCTTGGTTTTGGAGGAGGTAAAAATCATAAGTTTAGTTTTACTAGCATTGAGTGCAAGATGGTTGTCTTTCATCCATTGCTCTGTGGTAGAGAAGGCATCTTGAGGTAGTTTTAAAAGAGTTGGGATGGATGGGGCAGCACAGATGATTGTGGAATCATCTGCATATTGGTATATATTTATATATATTTATATATTGGTATATACTTATGTCTCTCATATGCTCATATATCCTTTTTCTCAAATGGCGTTCCGTTTTGTCAATATAAAACCCCCCACAGAATTTACAGTAAACTAAATAGACCAACCCCTTCGTGTAACAGCTATAATATTTCTTAGACTTCAACGTAATATTCAAACTAGGTAATGTCACTGTTTTTTCCCCGGCTATGAATGGACACTGGGGGCATCTACCACATTTAAAAGTGCCTACTTTATTTTGAACAGTTTTTCCTTGATTAGGACATTTCTTTTTTTCTAAAATATTTTTTATATTATAACCTCTCCTATAACTATATGTCAATTTGTTATGAAAAATCGTAGTTCTTGTAGACACTGTTTTGAACAAATCCCATGTCTCATTAATACATTTGTGTAGCCACCCGATGTTCTGATGGTATGTAAGAGTCAAATAAGGTAACACATTTTTATTCTGCGATAATTTTTTGTCAGTTCTTTCAATGGTTGTGTTGTTTGTATGATTTAATAGGGGTATATATTTATTGCCCCATCCTTTTATTATTGTTTATTTTATAGATTGTGTAATTTCAACTGGATAATCTCTTTGATGGAACATATTTTGTACTTTGTCTATTTCTACAAGAAATTCATCCCTGTCTGACGTCATACGAGCCACTCTAATCATCTACCCCTTAATTATATTGTGCTTGAGGTGATCAGGGTGGTCACTATTAAAATGTAAATATGCATTGGAAAAATGTTCCTTTCTATAGATAGTAGATTTGTACATATTACACTGGTAGTCTTTTCGTAGCATTACATCAAGGTAGTTGATTTTGTATGAATCTATATGGTGAGTGAAACAAAAAGTTAGTACTTTGATTAATAAAGGTAATAAATATATCAGTGGCTTCAACAGGGCCTTCCCATAAAATAAATATATTGTCTAGGAATCGATAGTAGCTTTTGATATAAGTAAAAAATTCTGTATCAAAAACATATTGTCTTTCCCAGTATAACATTACGATATTAGCATAAATGGGGGCGCATGCTGCCCCCATGGCTACTCCCTCTTTTTGATGATAATAATTGCCATGAAAAAATATAAAGTTGTTTTTAAGTACCAACTCCATACACTCTAAAACAAGTTTGAATTCATTAGATGTTAATAAATTAATTTCTATTAACATATTCTCGAACCAGTCCATTCCAATGTTGTGAGGTATGACTGAAAATAAATCTTTGACGTCAATAGTAATAAAATTCATATCCACACTATAAGGGTCCTTACTAATTTTTTGTAGGAAGTCCCAAGAGTCTACCAAAATGTGTGAATATTTCATGTAGTAATTCTTAAGTTTACTATCTATATATATAGTCAAGGGCTGGGTTTTAGAACCCTGTGATGAGACAATTGGTCTCATCGGGGAATTTTGAATATTCTTATGGGTCTTTGGTATCCCAAAGATCGTGGGGATGACTGGTTTACTAACTTTCAAAAACTTCCATAGCTCCATATCTATGAGCCCTTGAGACAAGTTGTCCTCTATAATATAATCTATTTTGTGGTATGAAATATTGATTTCATTTTTAGAAACTGGACTATAACACTTGTCATTATTTAATATTTCTAACATTCTATTCTCGTAATCCCAACTGTCCATAAGGACAACTCCACCGCCTTTGTCCAGTTTCATCACCCGGATACTATTGTTTTCACTAAGTTCATGTAAAAGTTTCTTCTCTTCATCCATTAAATTACTAGTATTCGTGTTCACATTCTGTTTAAATTCCCTTCTGATTCTATTGTTGACTATATTTTCGAAATTTTGAATGTCTTGATGAAGGGGAGGATTGTAAACACTATGTCTACTTGGATTGTTACTCGTATAGTGTGGCTTGTCTTTTCCAAACATCTGTAACATGTTGAACTTCCTAGTGAAAAGTCTTATATCCAACAGAATGTTGTCTATACTGGGCTTAGTAACTGGTACAAAGGTAAATTCTTTTGTGAATAACTTAAAGTGCACATCATCTATTTTCAAATCTGTATAGTTGAAAATAAAAAAAATCATTGTGTATATACATAGATACAGGTTTGTATGTGGGTGTAACATCCCCAAATTCACCTAAAATAGACAGTTCTATCTGTAGTTTGTTCTTCTGTGGGGGTTATAGTTGTTGACCCCTGTAACTTGTGCATAAGATGGTTGTTGTAACCGATTTCTCAGTCTTTCGGACATCCTCGGTCCCTCCCCCTCTAAAGGGGTCCCTTCATTGTTATTAAAACCATCATCACATAAATCATACTCATAATTATACAAATTCCCATCATGTTCTCTATTGAAATTCCTATTACTCTTCCTATAATTGTCCTGAAATTGTAAGTCTGACTCACAGTTCTGTTTCTCATAACCCCTATAGGTTCTGTTAGTAAATTTCTTATCACAACTATAAGCCAAGCCTAATCTGTACTCATTTATATCTCTTTCAAATTTAGATAGTTTCCTGTTGTAGTTACATGTAATAACATAATCCACATCATGCAAAGATCTAAAATAAATATTTTTGTATTCTTGTACAGAAAACAATAAATCATCATTAATTTCTTTATAAAGTTTATCAATGTCCTTTTTGTCCATCTCCATTCTTTTTTTGTTGTGTTTGATTAAAACCTTCAATATAGCCAGTCCACAATCATTGAAAATGTCACAGATACTTTTAAAAAAATCAGTGTCCATAGTACCATTTATGTTGTTAGGAAATTTATTTATTCTTAACCCTTTTGGTACAATTTTATCATGCAAACATTTGTTAAAGTACCAATTTTCTAAAGATAAAGACTTGTACCTGGTTAAAAGGGTTTTTAAAGCTTTGCATTTCTCCTTATAGCCTAGGCTGTTGCTGCTGTTGTCTTCCAGACATTTAACATTGTTGGTAAAGGTATAATTTAACCAACTGTCGAAATCAATGTCCTGATATGTTTGAACAAAATCATTGGAGTCAACTTTATCCGTTGTAGTATGGTTTCTATGATTAGAAACCCCTGTACGAATCTCCCGACGATTGGGTCATGGTTCTGGTTCCTTCAACATTGTTCTCCTGTTCGTAATATGTACGTCTGCCCCAATAACTGGTGACACTTCCGCTTCCTCCCTAACAGACGGACTACTCTGTGCACACGGAATAACATCCCCCGAAGTTCGCACTGATGGGTAATCCGTTTGCGAGTGATTTTGAATCACTTTAATAAGTTCAGAAAATAAACTGCTACTGCTGTCCATATTAGAAAAGACACAAAGTTGGTGCTAAAAGCAGTGCTGGAATTCCAAAATATAAACGGAGACTCCTCGAAGCCTGGATTACCGAAAAAAGAAACTAAGAACCGAAGAACAAAAGAAACGTACAAATACCACGGTATTCCAAGCTACAATGAAGGCTGTCTTCCAAAGAGAAACACCATAGCACCAACACAACGTTCAAAATCACAGAAATGGCCCCGAAGATGTCACAAAACGTCTTTATTAACAAGTAGATTTAGCGCTTTCATCTCCAAAAACTGGAGACCTCATCAGAATCAAGTACCACTACTTACTAAATGCCTTTTATACATTATCCAAAAACAGTAATTGATCAAATGATGGTTAATCAAATAATGAAATGATTGAATAATTAAGTATTTAAACAATTAAAACAATGAAAACAATTAAATGTTGTGCTGAAATAAAGTGAACTGGCTGATCTTTCATAGTATGAGCAAGAATATTGTTCTCAATACATTCTTAAGCACTTAAAAAATACTTTAAAAAACTTTTTAAAAACCTTTTAAAAACTTTTATGAAAAACTTTTCAAAAGAAAACATTTTACATTCACAGTTCATGTGAACTTGTATATATATGCGTGGGTGCATGTATCCATCAAAAGTTGTGTACACATACACATTTTCCATATAGTATAAGTATATTTACATATGCACAAGTGAATTGTGTGGTTGTTCAAAAACTGTCATTGCATATTAATCAAATACAAATAACATATAAAAATTGCATGTGAAGCACATAAAAAAACTGCATGTCACCATGGCCATGGTCTATATAAATTAAATGTATGTTTGCATCAGTATATGCTAATGTACATAAATAAATTGAAATAACAAAAGAATTCATAGCACAATTAAACTATTGTGTATAAAGTGTATAAAATATTATGATGAATTTAGAATATATAATGAATTAGAAATAAGTAATAATATATACAGATTATGTATAAACTACTTGGGGTTTCTATTGATGAACACCTAAAATTCGACACTCACATCCAGCAAAACATTAAGAAAACCCATATAAAACTTGGTATGCTATACAGAAACATCCACTTTCTCTCTCTCCTTCCACCAGACAAACTCTTGCTACTACCTATCTAGTCCCCTCACTAATGTATGGCGCTCCTCTACTAACAAACTTATCTGCCTCTCTCTCGTCCAAATTGAAAGTCTGTTATAATAAGATTTCTAAATCTACAACCAAAGCCAAATTCTCCTCCCATCATTGTACTGCCCTTCATTTGTTAAATTGGCTTGAACTCTCCAACCATCTAGAATATCTCCCTATTAGTACAGCCCACAGACTAATTTTTCAACCTACTAAGTGCCCAGCACTAACCAACATCCTTCAACCTTACACCCCTCAGTGAACTCTAAGATCTACTCACCAAAACCTAATCACTGTCGACAAACCCAATCGTCCTGCTGGTCAGCTTCTTCTATCCTTTTCCTTAGCTAAAAATGGAATTCTCTTCCTTCCTCTCTAAGGACTTGTTTTAAAAACTAAATGCAACTGCACTCTCCCCACCTAGCCTAATAATCAATCCACCCTTTAAACTCCTGACTGAGTACAAGCTAACCTAAAATAAATGTACATATTGTAAATAACATAATTGTACGTATTATAAATAACCCAGCCCACCTTTTTTTCTCTCTTTTCCTTCTAAGTCTTTATTCTTCCTCTCAATTAAGTTACTACTGCCATCCTAAATATTTAGATACTATGCAACCAAAGAATTTATTCCTTTTCTCTAGCATCAAATGAAATTGTAATTGTGTCTTCTTTACTATGATTGTATATGTAACTAAACTAAGTAATGCGGAGCTTTTCTCCCTGGGCCTCCACTGAAAACAGGCTCCCTGAACCCAGTGGACCTCCCCGGTCATCAAACTGGAAATAAATAAATTAATGTCAATGAAAGATAATATTGACAGTAACAGCTTTATTAGGAAATATTCCAAACTGTTCACTGTATCAGTAGCGTATGTGTGTGCTCCAAGCCAGTGACTTGGTTTGTCTTTTTTCAGACCAGATAATTTAACGTTTTCAGCATATCCATCATGTCACCAAGCATTGCCAATGCCCAAACTACACCCAACAGCAAGATGGATGAGAAAATAAAGACAGTTACAGACTGCTCAAAAAAGAGCAAAGAAGGCAGGAGATGCCAAACGTAACCAAACAAGAATAGCCATTGGTACTAAATTTGATAGGTGGATGACTTTGAAGCAGTCATTGCGACTTTCAGCTCACACAGAAGTTGCCCGTCTCCTTCTGGATATGTAACTTTTGCTGTAATTGACTCTGGCTCTATTGCTGTTACACTTATTAGATTATTATTTTCTCACATTTGTAGTGACATATGCTGTTGCTATGTTCCAGGTATGAGAAGTGTATCACAGAAAATGATTTGCAGCATGATGAGCGACTTGCTCCAGTTCAACATTCCACACCAATGTGTTTCCGGAAGCATTCAGATGATTTGGATGTGAGCACAATACTGTCTTCTACCACGATAATGGCTACCACTGCAGATTGCAAAAAGACAGGGCAAGTATCAGTGACAGGGAACACATGCAATGTCCTTGACTTCTACAGTCAGGAAAGATTAAAGTTGTAAATACTAATTTCCCACATTTCTCCTTTTAGAAACAATTCAGTTGATCATAAGCAAAGCTTATCAGGTGAAAAACCACTCCAAGTTACTACTGTAGTTACCAAAGAGTCACCAGATAGCAGTCCTGATAAAGTAGTGGGCCTGTGGCACGGTAGGTACCCTTATCACTTCTACTTTGAAAGTTCATAATAATCATATCTGTCATGCAATACCTACATGCATTTCAAAAACTATTGTTTTTCTGATAAGCAGATGTCTTGATTGGTCCAGCAATGTACCACTAGAAGACCTTTCAGCAACAGTGGACTCTAGTGTCTCTAGTCAGGAGGACACAAACTGGTACATCTATGGTGATAGTTTATTTACATTATCAGTTTCTGTGTTTCTTGTCATGTCACTATTGGTTGATCTCCTGTTCGCCCCTTCCCCTTTGTAATTATGATCATGCCATATACTCCAACATTAATTTTGTGCAGGAACACTGAACATTGCAATGATACTGATGATGAATTTGAACAGTGTGAAGAAGGATAAATAAACAGAAATCTCTCAGGGTAAGGTACCTGCTGTATCCCCAAACGAAAAATGTCAATATCAAGGTGCAGGTACTCCACGACTATCGAAGCCAACCATCAACCAAAAAAAGCAAAAAATCAATAAAAAATGTTTTTATACTTGAACAGCAAAAAACTTTATTCCATGGGTTGTTAGCGCTTTCACGTCTACTCTGGATGCTTCTTCAGACTTTACTAGAACACTTCATCACTTCTGTATTTAAATACATATCAATTAAACAGTTAACCAATGAAAGCCTTTGTATGAATACATAACTATAAAAAGTCAGAAACTTCTAAATAAGTAAAAAGTCAGAAACTTATATTGTGAAAATTCAAAATTCAAAATTCAACATTAACACTAAAAGTGATGTAGTAATGGATTATTACTGTTATTAACGTTTCAGATAGCAAATATCATATGAATATTTATTAAAAACACAAGATCATATAAAAACAGCATGTGATAAAAACATTTCAAATATATGAAACTGCTGAAAAACTTCTAAAAATACATATTCCTACTAACACCAAGAGACGTGAAAAAGTCAGATCGACTTCTTAGATGTTACCATCAGGAAGCATAATGGGTGTTTCACCACCAACATTTATAGGAAACCCTGTAGAAAGAACACATACTTGCATCGTGATAGTATGCATCCTCCCCACATACACAAGAAAATTATTAAGAATCAAGCAGCACGCTGTTCATGCCTAACAAGCGATGATTCAGCATATAGGAATGAATTGATGGGCTTAGATGCTGACTTTAAATCCAGGGGTTACCATGACAATGATTTGACAGTCCTGCAACAAACAGAACGCAATGAAGAAACAAGACCCTACATTAGGATAGCAACTAGTGAACAGGTGGAACAAAGCAGGCCATTTACTAGAAGTAAAAAGAGGATGGTACTTTCATATACCAATAAGAATAAGAGTATTACTAATGTCATTAGAAAGAACTGGGGTATCCTACAGTTGGATGATAGGCTCAGAGCACTTGTAGGTCCTCACCCCAGTTTTTCCTACAAGAATACTAGATCTTTAAGGAACATGTTATGTTATGAAAGGCGACTTCAAGATCAACCACTTACTGTTAGAATGGGTACCTTTCCTTGTCGCAGTTGTAATCAGTGCAAATACATACTGGGCAGGAATAACTTTAGGCACACGGACACATGTGTGCTATATAAATTCAATCATTATGCAGACTGTAGGACTAGGGACATAGTCTATTTAGCCATCTGCACCAAATGCCAGGCTTTCTATGTCGGTATGACGAATAGAACATTGAGGGAAAGGATTAGAGAGCATTTATATGCGATCAATAGGGAGAATGACAGGAACGCATTGGCTAGACATGTTCTATCGCAAGGCACCACACACACTTTTGAGTTCCTAGTAATTGAATTGATACACACCACATTGAGATTAGGCAATGTTAGCAATTTCACTGAAAGGAAAGAATGTAAATGGATCATCAGAATGAAAGCAGATGAAGGACATGGCCTTAATGAGAGGGTTACTCTGAAACCCTTTCTAGTCAGTCGTCATCTGAAGCATTAGCAATTATTTATTGCTACACATCTGACTTTTTCACGTCTCTTGGTGTTAGTAGGAATATGTATTTTTAGAAGTTTTTCAGTAGTTTCATATATTTGAAATGTTTTTATCACATGCTGTTTTTATATTCTCTTGTGTTTTTAATAAATATTCATATGCTATTTGCCGTCTGAAATGTTAATAACAGTAATAATCCATTACTACATCAATTTTAGTGTTAATGTTGAATTTTGAATTTTTAATTTTCACAATATAAGTTTCTGACTTTTTACTTATTTAGAAGTTTCTGACTTTTTATAGTTATGTATTCATACAAAGGCTTTCATTGGTTAACTGTTTAATTGATATGTATTTAAATACAGAAGTGATTAAGTGTTCTATTAAAGTCTGAAGAAGCGTCCAGAGTAGACGTGAAAGCGCTAACAACCCATGGAATAAAGTTTCTTTGCTGTTCAAGTATAAAAACATTTTTTGTTGATTTTTTGCTTTTTTTTGGTTGATGGTTGGCTTCGATAGTCATAGAGTACCTGCACCTTGATATTGACATTTTTCATTATGAGTGTGAAGAAGGACGCAATTATGACAGCCTCTATCTATCAGATGCTACATCAGCTGTGACTAATTATTACGATAGTGAAGCTGAATCACTGTCACAGGCTGCAGTGCTGCTGGTGTATCAGGAGAAACTTCTTCAACTTGCTTGAAACTGTATTTTCCACCTGTGTCATAAATGCAGAGCAAAGGTTTAACTGTCCAGCTCAATTTCGGGATCTTGCCTCACACTGGAATGGGTAAGTTTTTCAAATAACGTCAGTGCTTAACACTTTGAACTAATAATATTTCTGTTAGTCTTGACTGATTTTCCAAGTTGATGATAATAGAGTATAATTATGTCACATACTTTTTCCAGCTTAGGTTAATTACAGATGTTATACAATTCCTGTTGTAGACAATTGATGCCACACAACTCATTGCATCATATGTCAAACTTAATCATAGAAGGTACTGCTGTAGTGAGGCAGCCTTAAACAAAGAATACAATGACACTCAGAAACTCAACCGAAGCAAATTAATAACAGACCGTTCAACATATTATGGTTGAATGCATTGGCAGACAGTACTAGCAGGGGATGACAAACACTTGACTGTTTTAGGTCAGCCAAGGTTTATGTAAGGCAGCATGTGCACTGAAGACAATACATGTGTTGTGTTCAGTACATTAGCTGTGGCAATAGCTGCAACATGTAAGGTAACTGACATTTTGCTGTAACCGTAATTATGTGCATGCCTTACACTACAGTTACTGTAATATCTGAGTACTAAATTGAAATAAGTGGTGGCGTTCGAAAGGCTTGCGTAAATGGGTGTGTCTTCATTGAAGGTTGGGCGTCGAGCTGGCACCTTGGTGTTCGTGAAAATCTAATGCCAATCATTAGCGGACCGGAGTTCTGCTGTGGCGACCCCTAACCGAGAAAAGCCGAAAGACAAACAACAACAACAACATCACATTACTTTTTATCAGATATTTAAAATAGGCTAGATAACTGACAGAAAACTGATGATAGCTTATGGCTTGCTCATCATGTGCCAATATGTTTTAATTTGTTAGAAGTGCTCCGAAGGACATGCTGTGTACCAATGGAGCAGCCAGCCACAACTCAAAAATGGATTAAATGCTGGAGATCTGATGTTGGCAACGGCAACCTGTCTCTCGGGAAGTAACTATGCAAAGGTGTCACTACTTGCAAGTTGCTTTGGTTTACCAATTCTAAGTCGGTCATCTTTCTTCCATTATCAAAGACATTACATTGTACCAGTTATTGAGGAGTCCTGGCAGGACATGGTCAGCAAGATGCTTTCAGCACGTAGAAATGCAACAGTGATGATCATGGGTAACAGTCATTACTGTAATTTGTATGCAGACATGCACTTTGGCTCGCTTGTTTCGGAGCTCACAGCTTTTGTATTCTTATTCATCTAGGTGATGCTCATATGGACAGCCAAGGGCATTCGGCCCACTACTGCACGTATACATGTGTGGATGTTGCCACCAAAAAAATTATACTTGTACAAGTCTTAGATAAGCGTGAAACAGAATTAAATTCAACTATAATGGAGAAAATCACCTTTGAGAGATGTATGGAAATCCTTTTGCGGCATGATGTTCTTGTGGAGAAAGTGGTTACCGATGCACATCTGCAAATTGCTAAAATAATGCGTAAGCATCCTAAGATAGTGTAGACTTTACTGTAATGACTTCTGATGCATCTTTCACATGCTCCTGCTCTATATACCTATTGTAGTCAATGTCAACTGCATGGTGTGGAGTTTGCCAAATGTAAAAAAATTGTGTGATAGACAATTATTTCATGTACACCTGTTTAGTATTTACTTGGTATGCATAAATTAGCATAACCGACGAGTAGCTCAGATTTGCATAAGCACTGTGTGGCCACTCTATCTTTCTATCAGAATTCTTGTAGAGTGCACTACAGTGCATGACTTAAACTGCTTTTCTGACATGACTAGCAATCAGCATGTTTATTTTAGGCTTAACTTTCTTAATCCTTTTGTACATATGCTTGTAAGTACTTATTTTGCATTACAGTCATATCTGTTGTGTTATAAATGGGTAGTTCATCTGTATTTGCATAACGTATCTTGCTTTTGCCACCGTGGAGTTTGGGTGGACAAGGTGTCCTCAGAAAAGTGCCTTACCAGGTTTACTTAACTTATGCTTTTAAGGCACATGTAACATAGAGACAGTGGTACTGCTGATGTTGACCATCACAATGATTCATCCTTCTACTCACACAGAGACTCGGTTCTCCACAATAAAGCATTTGTTTGACATATGGCATGGAGCCACAAATCTGAGGAAAAGAATTACACAGGTATAATGCAACCAAGGATGCCAGTACTAAGTGACACCCCCATTATATGTGTTTTCTACTGGAGTTCTTTCAGCCAAACTACACCTTTTTAATTTTTTGCAGGCTGGTAAACAACATGGATGCAGAGTTTTACAAAAGTGGTGCAAGGAAATAACGAACCATTCTGGTATTGCTGTCAACAATCTGAGACTGTGGACCAATTTATGGTAAATCTGACCTACACATGCCTTTGCTATGTATTGCATACCAGT
>NC_056725.1:70260507-70276529 GCF_019279795.1 Protopterus annectens
ATCAATGGACATATGAGAATAATAGATAATAAATACCTTGAAGGCAGCATTACACCTGGCAAGCTATCCACTGGCTGCACAAAGCCATGGGGAGGCAGTGCAAACCTTATGGGATAAACTCCGAAATATATGTCATAAGTAATACAACAGATTCTCTTTCATAGCCTGTTGTTTATCAGCCCTATGTGGAGCATTTATATGGTTAAAATAAGAATAGTCTAAGGATAAATAGCAGCAACCGACTGATCTGGAGATGAAGAACTACTGGCTGGCTCCAGCCTCATGGGCCACACAATGTACTGTAGTACAATGCCTACAACACTACCAAACAACACAGCAGCCCACTCACACAGTGTCATCATAGACTGGCACTTAAGAATCAACAGTTTTCTGCCATTAGTAGGGTACCATGAGTACCCAGCAAAGGTAAGGGCTGTATTGAAGAAAACAGTGGAGTGATGAAGCTTGGATCCCAAACATATACCCCACACTCAGTTAGATTCCATGCTCATTTAGCATAGTGGCAACTTCTCATGTGCAGTGGGCAAGGACATCATGGGAGAGCTTCAAGAAATTAGGAAGATGAAGTCCAATGCTTATGAAAGATAGCTGAAAATAAACTCTTCTAACTTGCCTAACATTATCACTTATTTGCAGACCCTGTGTGTTACCTGTAAGACATGCATTGCACCTTCCGACAACACCTTTTGTTGACTGGAGCTTCCTGCATGTTTGATTGCCTGGTACCTTGCTGGTGCTCTTCCACATGAATGGAAACATCTGTCTTATATACTACCTTCTGGAACATGATGACATTACCTGTGATGTATTGCAGTACCTAAGATATGACATGCAAAATTTGTGTTAAAGGCCTGATTACGATATTTACACTGAGGCCACATGGTTTGCTGAGCTGTACACCCTTCCACAATCCTTACTGTTGCCTACTATTCATGGTGATACTTATATTGAGGGTTCAAATGCCATTTTGGATATGTGCAGTTCTTGCTCTGTACGCCATTCTCCAGCAGACAGAGTGCTGTCCATCAGTAGGGTACATGGTCCATTCCACCCTGCTTGACCTCTTACAGCTATGCAATCATAACAAAACTGTAATATTTTATAGGCACAGAAATAGAACATGGCTGTCACAACAGATTTCTATCCCAAGGAATCCTGTACTTACTAAATAAACTTCCTATGCATGCCAAGCAATACTACACATCATCTGTAATCAGTAATATTCTGAATGAATAGCATGGAAATCATAAATCCTTTTTAGGGTATATTTATTTATTTATTTTATTTATTTTACATTTGTTAACTGGGATAGTCCAGCTGGATACATGTCCATTTTCAGTGGAGGCCCGGGGAGAAAAGCTCCAAAGAGAATTTTTTTACCGTACATAAGGACGCCAAGCAAAGCTCCAAAGAGACAAATTTTTACAGTACAGAAAGACACACTTGGGTACATATCTCATCTAGATCGATAAGGGTATCTAGTTATTGACACTTATAGGTATAAGCAACAGATACTAATAGGTACAGTCTACAGACAGATACATTTAACAATAGTCATTAAACAGTTTTATGTTTTTCAGACAAATATTGTTATGTGTATGTTATCAAACCTTTGATGTGGTGTACATTTATATGCAAATAACAGATAGGACTCTAGTTTAGGACAATGGTTACGATAGTAACCACTTATATATAATTATATATAGCATGGTGCTTCTGGACCATGGAGTTTAGCTCATTCAACAGTGCTCAGGATTAGCTGGATATGCTTATCAATGGTCTTTTAAACTGTATGAGGAGTACATACCTATAAACTTATCAACCTAATATATAATTACCAAGTATCTCACAAATGTGTATGCTGCATATAGAATATATATGCAGACAAAAACATCAATTTATTGATGAATGTATTGCTATAATCCTTCTCATTTGAATGTCATAATTTGGTCATTAGTGTATACCACTGACCACACCAGTTTTCATACTACCATGACTGTGTTACAGATACCTCTGAATTGCATATGCCCTGCTTGTCAACACTCACTGTATAGTTTAGCTTTACACACTGTGCTATTTTTCATTTCTGAATAAGCCGTGGTGGTGCAGCGGTAGTGTTGTCACCTCACAGCAAGGGGTTCTCCCGCTCGATTATCAGCTGGAGCACCTTCTGTGTGGAGTCTGCATGTCCTCCCCATGGTCAAATGACATTCGACAGACAAGCGTGAATGAGCATGCCTTCATTGAAGGTTGGGCATCAGGCTGGCACCTCGGCACCGTAAAAATCTACTGCCAATCATTAGCGGACCAGAATTCCGCTGTGGCGACCCCTAACCAGGAAAAGCTGAAAGAAGAACAACAAAAACAAATACACCCCTACTGTGTTTTATGTCCTGTAAGAGTGCTGACTATATACATAACAAGGTCCCTGTAAAACAAACATTTAATTATTTATTTTAGTAAGTAATGAAAACAACAAATAGATGTATGCTCTACTCTCCAAGGTACCATAAATTACACTGTTTGAAATCATTTAATGTATTCCCCTTATTCCTTTATTCAGCTGTTTGTTTATTTGCTTATTTACTTATTAATTTCAGCTTGATAACCATGTAAGTGGATGGCTGGCAGACCCCTTTCAGTCACAACTTGAGCTCCATGGAGCAAGACGCAAACAGAAGATTCGAAATAGAATAAAGAAGACAGAATATATGTGTGTGAATGAGAGGAAGGATAGAGGAATGGTGAGGATGCAGGGAATACAGTTGGCAAAGGTGGATGAGTTTAAGTACTTGGGATCAACAGTTCAGAGTAATGGTGAGTGTGGAAAAGAGGTGAAGAAGCGAGTACAGGCAGGATGGAGTGGGTGGAGAAGAGTGTCAGGAGTAATTTGTGACAGACGAGTACCAGTAAGAGTGAAAGGGAAGGTCTACAAGAGGGTAGTGACACCAGCTATGTTATATGGGTTGGAGACAGTGGCATTGACAAAAAGGCAGGAGTCTGAGCTGGAAGTGGCAGAGTTGAAGATGTTAAGATTTGCACTAGGTGTGACAAGGATGAACAGGATTAGGAATAAGTATATTAGAGTGTCAGCCCAGGTTGGAAGGTTTGGAGACAAAGCCAGAGAGGTGAGATTGCGTTGGTTTGGAGTGTTTATGTTAACCATCAATGAACTATAGTGTATCTCACTTATCAAACAATCTCACAACTGTTATATTATTGACCTACTTTATTTTTTATTTTATTTTACATTTGTTGACCGGGCTAGTCTAGCTGGACATATATCCGTTTTCAGTAGAGGCCCGGGGAGAAAAGCTCCAATTACATGAAGTAAGAAAACATTAACAGCAAAAAACATAAGCAAACTACAAAAAGTACAATGGTAAGCTTGTGTAAGAATTTAACAAAAAAAACAACTAGCAAACACAAGGCAAGTTAACCAAAAACAGCTGGTTAACAATACAAATTTCAGGAATGCAGCATACTAAAGTTAGAATAATACAAACTTATAAGAAAATCACAAGATGGCCAAACATGGAGAAGGAAAATAAAACAAATCTTTTGAAAAGTCAATATAAAAGAAGTAGCTGGCATCAATTAAATATATTATTTAGAGGCACAGTTAGGGGATAGTGGGAGAAGGAAGGAGTAAGGGAGAAGTGATTTCAGTCGGGTTCAGTACAAGGACATAGCCACGGAGTTTTAAGATATTCTTTGATGTGTTTTTTGAATAGGGGTGTGGAGTCTAGGTTAGTTATTTCTTGAGGGAGTTGATTCCAGATTTTCCCAACAGAATTTGAAAATAATGAGTCACCAGCTTTATTGTAAGATTTAGTCGAGGCTACTAGGAGTTTATTAGCAGAGCGTAGAGTAGCTAGGTTCTTATAAGGTGAAATAAGTTTTGTAAGGCTTGGGGTAGCTTCAGGGTAGTGAAGAGACTTATGAATGATAAGTAGTTGCTGATAGAGTAAATGGTTATTTAGTTCTAGCCAATCGAGTTGCCTGAGGTTGAGACAATGGTGAGTTCTAAAGGGAGTAGCAGTAATGAATCTAGATATACTATTATAACTGGTAGAGAGTTTGGTCAAGTTATTCTTTGATAAGTTAGTATATATAGCAGTGGCATAGAAAAGGGTAGAGATCAGGTGAGTCTGGGCAATGGTTTTTCTAGCTGCTGGGGTAAGAAAGGGTTTAATTCTGTAGAGAGTACCTATTTTTTTGTTAACTGATTTAATGGTGTTGTTAATATGGTCATCAAAATTAAGACGGTTATCAATAGTTACACCAAGTAGGCGAGTGGTCATGTCTGGGTTAATACAGGTAGCATTATTAGAGGAGATAGTGAAGAAAGGTGTGGAAGATTTGTGAGTAGGAGTGAAGAGAAGAAGTTTTGTTTTTTTGGCATTAAGGAGGAGGGAGTGCTCCATAAACCACTTTTCTACATCATAGAAGACTGTTTGGGTGAGGGACTGGAGGGAGGAAACATTATTAGCAGAACAGATTAAAGTTGAGTCATCAGCATACTGAATGCAGATGGCTTGGGGTATATTCACGTGTAGGTCATTTATAAATAAAGAAAAAAGAAGGGGACCTAAAATAGAGCCTTGAGGAACCCCAATGTTTACTGGTAGTAAGGAAGATAGGTTGTTGTCCCATAGCACTGCTTGTTGCCTGTTTTGGAGATAACTCCTAAACCACTGAAGTGCTTGTGAGCCAAGGGAATAGTGATTTAGTTTGTCAAGAAGTATGTTATGGTTAACCATGTCGAAAGCTTTTGACAGGTCTAGGAATAGAGCAGAGGAGAAAAGATTATTGTTTTGTTGTTATTTATAGTGTCAGTGAAGGAGAGGAGGGCAGTTGTAGTGCTGTGGGAAGGTCTGAAACCATGTTGACAATTGGCTAGTAATCTGTTTTGTAGAAGATAGTTGAGAAATTGTTTGTGTATGCATCTTTCCATAATCTTTGCTAAATGGGGAGAGTAAGGCAATAGGTCGAAAGTTTGAGAACTCAGTAGAGGAGCCACCTTTATGTAGAGGAATTATATGAGATATTTTCCATATGGTGGGAATTTTCCCTTCAGAGATAGTCCTATTAATAAGTATGGATATGGGGTAGTCTAAAGCTTCTGCAGCAATTTGTAGGTATTCTGATGGCAGTTGATCAGCGGATGGAGTACAAGGTTTAAGTTTCTTGAGAAGCCTGTAAATAAGAGATGTAGCTACAGGTTGAAGGTGAAAGGCATTCAAGGAGGTGCTAGGGGTATTTGGTAAGATAACTGTGGATGAGGGTAATGAATTAGCTAGGGTTTGAATGACTTCTGTAAAATACTTGTTAAAGGCATCAGGGATCAGGGTGAAATTGTTAAGGTTAAAGCCTGAAGGGGTAGGAGTAGTTGTATGTCCTGGTTTAAGAAGTGTATTAATACCTGACCAGAATTTTTGAGGGGTGTGTTGAGTGGATTGTTGAAGGTGTAGATAATATTCCTTTTTGTCTGTAAGAGTATCTTTCTTAGTAGCATTTCTTAATTGTTTAAAGAGGAGGTGATCTGATGGACATTTGGTAGCTCTCCATTTAGCCCACATTTTATTTCTCAGGATCATTTTATTCTTAGTTTGTCTAGTTAACCATGGTGCTGTTTTGGATCTTATCCTAGTAGAGCGAATGGGAGCATGAAAATCAAGGATCTGTAGAAAGTTGGTATTAAAGTAGGCCACTGCCTCATTAAGTTCAAGGTGAGTCAGTGGAGACCAGTCACATGCTTTTAATTCAGTGAGGAACTTTTCAGGATTGAAGAATTTTCTTGAGCGGGATGTCTTAAGTTTATGTGTAGTTGGGATGTGCAATTTTTGTCTAACAACATATGTGAGCATATGGTCACTAGGGTCTACTTCTAAAGACCGAACCAACGATTCCCCGACACAGAAATCACCGACGCCAGAAAACCGACAACACACAAACCCGACAACGTGAAACACCGAACACCATAACACCGACACACTACACGTAAACAACACAGTACACTACAACACATATCCACTAGCCCTAACCCAAACCCTAACCCTAAGGTCCGACACTACCGCACACTCTCCCTACCTGCACCCTAACCCTAACTCACTTACACACCCCGAACCCCAAGCTCCGACACTACCGCACACTCCCTACCTGCACCCTAACCTAACTCACTTACACACAACCCCAAGCTCCGACACTGCACACTCTCTACCTGCACCTAACCCTAACTCACTTACACACCCCGAACCCCAAGCTCCGACACTACCGCACACTCACCTATCACACACCTAACCCTACATCCCTGAGTATTGCACACTTACCTGTCCGCTCCCTACTCCTAAATCCCTCACTATCGCATACTTACCAGGTCGCTTACACATTCCCTTGTCGGTCTTCCGTCTGTCGGGATTAAGTGTCGGTCAACTGCGTTGTCGGTCGTTTGGTGTCGGTGATTTCACTGTCGGCGAATCGGCGTTTCGGTCATTAGAAGTAGACCCGGTCACTAATATTATCCGGAAGAGGTCCTGGAGTGTAGATGTTAGGATGGTTATTAATAAGGATCCAATCCAGAGTTGTTTCTTTTTTATTAGGTTTGTGGATTCTAGTGGGAGTGGTTATTAATTGAGATAACCCATAGAGGTTTATGTGGTTAGTAGGGTGCTGGGATGAACAGGTTAACCAGTCAATGTTGAAGTCACCAAGTATTATGGTTTCTTGGGGTAGTTGGTTAGAAAGTGAGCTAAGTAAGTTTTCAAGAATATGTGTATTATTTCCAGGGGGAAGGTACAAACAAATTAGAAAGATTGATTTATTATTGTTAATTTGAAGTTTGATAGATAATATTTCGGCTCTGGAGTCTAGTGATGGAAGTTCATTATAGAGGGTCACTTTAAGATTAGATTTATAGATAATGGCTATACCTCCACCTTTCTTTTTTATGCGGTCACATCTAAGTATATTATAACCAGGAGGGGTGATTTCCTGGTCTTGACTAGAGGGTTTTAGCCAAGTTTCAGTGAGGCATAGAATATCAAATGAATGTAAGTCTAGGAGTGCATGTAGGTGGTGAGTCTTGTTATTTAAACTTCTAATATTTAGGTGAGCTATTAGAAGGGAGTTGGCTGCTTTAGTACATGATGGTGGTATTGGTAAAGTAGTATTGTTCAGATTTAAGTTACAGTTAGTATTAGGACCAGGGTTAGGATGAATATCTCCATGTAGGAGGAGGTTGCACTGGGGGTAAAATTGGCATTTAAGGATCTTTGGTGTGCTATAAAGATATTTTTTGTTTAAGTAGTATGACATATGATATGTTCTGTGGTATTTTGGTAGTAAAAAGTTAGAGTAACAGGTTATATTACTATGACTGAGGGTGTTGACAGAAGAGGTTGGTAAAGTCTGTTGGAGGTGAAGGTTATGTTCATGTAAAGTACTGTTTTCAAAGAAGGTGATGTAATAAGGTATGGATAAGAAGGCTATAGTAGCAGAAAAGAGAAGGATATGTGTGAAAGCAGTTTTGAGTATAGGTGACATGGTAGTAAGTATCACGTGAATATAGTTAGTGATAGCAATGAAGTTAAAGGACAAGTAGTAATGTGTCAATCTACAGAGAAAAGTGTAGATAGGAAAGGAGAAAAGGAGAACAGATAAAGCAAATAGAAGATATGCAGAGGTTGTAGTAAACAGGTAGGTACTATTTAGTAGGAGTACCGAGTAAGGGAAGGCTGGGAAAGGGTGAAAGTAGATATGGAGAAGGAAAGTGATGCTGTTAAATGGGGGATAACAGATACAGTGAGTTTGAACTAAAGATAGAATGTAGAGATGGGTGGAGCCAGATGAGGTTGGAGAAACTAAAGAGGTAAAATATACAAGGGGAGAGGTTTAATTATGTAGAGGAAGATGATTGGTTGAGAGCGATAGAAGGAGTGTCCAATGTGTAATAAGTTAAGGACCCCTGGGGGTGGGTGGGAATTGGGGGTAGGGAGGGGAGCGGAGCGGGGCAGACACAAGTAAGGTGAGAGCAGTGGGAGAGAGACAATCAGTAAGGTGGAAGTCCAGTGCAAGAGGCAGGAGAAGGGAAACCAGAGTAAGGGTACACAGAGGCTAAGGGAAAAATATAAGGAGGAGGGAGCAATGAAAGAAGACAGGAAATTCAGGGAGAGAAAATAGGGGAAACTAGTAGGGATGGCGGTAGTGAAGGGGAGTTAGGTAGAGGGTAGATAGGACTCTGAGATAGATAATATAGCAAGTGTTCAGAAAGGATACTAGAAGAAGATTAGTAGTGGTGGAAAGAACAGCAAGTAAGAACATTAGAGGATGAGATTAGAGGGAGAGAAAATGTGTTGTCTACAGAGGATCGTAAATGATAGACCCCTAATTGTCAAGGGTCTAGGGTAACCTTGACAAGAGAGTATAGGAGTTAGGAGAAGGTGGAAGGCAAGTAATGGAATAGAGAGCAGTTACAGGGCTAGTTTAATAAAGGAAAAGGTCACTGAAATGTGGAGATGGACTACGGTAAAGGGTAGAAGAATAGTCGGGGGGGTTTGGTTGCTGGCAGAGTCAGGCGGTAGTCTAACACATCTAACCAAGTATAGGACTAATAATAACAAAAAATATGCTTTTGAAAAGATCAAAAACACTGTGACATACAAAACAGGTTACTGTGGCTTTAGTCCAGGGAGGTTACTTAACCCAGGTGGATAATACCCCCGGCAGGTTTTGGTGGGAGGATAAAGTAGCTCTCAGGATTCCAGTAGGGCACTTCAGTCTTTCAGAAAATGAGAATAATACCTTAAGCCAGCTGGTAAGAAAAATAAAATGAAAATGTGTAAGCAGAATGTTATAAAATGAATGTAGATTAAGAGGTGAAAATATTCTTAAACACTACAACATTAACAGTCTAACACAATGAAGTTAAGACATAAAAAATCATAAGCTCCATCAGGCCAGAGATAATATAAACATACAAGGATAAGCACCAGTATGAAAACTGCCTAATGTTAAGAATAAAAGGTACAAACTGTTGTTCAGCTAGTAATCAGCATCCGCAGGCATTTAAAAACAATTCACAGCAGTTGCGGAGGACAAGTACACATTACAAAATAGTGGCTAAAAGGTACAAACTGTCATTCTGTTAGTAATCTGCCTCCGCAGTCATTTAAAAACAATTAAAAGCAGTTTCGGAGGACAATTACACATTACAAAATAGAGGCTTTCCCCACTGCAAACTCTGAGACCTCACGCGCCGGTTCCAAGATGGCGACAAGGAGTAATTTAGCGGGAAACAAGAAAATAAACAAATACTCTCGGAGAGTAATTAGTATCTCTAAGTAAAAGTCTCTAGTAGCTGCAGAGCATAATATAGGAAACCTGAGAGTTATTGCGACATAGCTGGCGCTTTGGGCAAACTGAAAACAAAGTATAGTTACTAAATTATACAGATACATACAGGGACAGAATTACTATAAAGAACAAATAATCCCCTATAAACAGGTCAGCGCATGATAGGCAAAACAGTTAACATAATTAGAATGCAGGAAGTACTATAGCACAATAACTGTAATACAAATACCTCTAAACCCTTACTAACTGCCCAGCGCTAAACAATATGCACAACTAAAATAAGTATAATACAGTAACTATAATACAAGAACCTTTAAACCCTTCAAAAGAAAAGAAAAAGCCCTCTAAACCCTTACTAACTGCCCAGCGCTAAACAATATGCACAACTAAATTAAGTATAATACAGTAACTATAATACAAGAACCTTTAAACCCTTCAAAAGAAAAGAAAAAGCCCGGCACTTGTATTTTTACTTTGAGTATGCCTTCTTTTGATTGTATATTTTTATTTTTATTTAACATTTGTTGACCGGGAATGTCTGACTAGGTTCCACAGAGCCTGTTTTCAGTGGAGGCCCGGGGAGAAATGCTCCAGATGCATGTCTTTGGAATGTGGGAGGAAACCGGAGTACCCGGAGGAAACCCACGCGAACACAGGGAGAACATGCAAACTCCACACAGAAGGCACCCCAGCCAAGAATCGAACCAGAGAACCTCTTGCTGTTAGGCAACAACATTAACCGCTGCACCACTGTGCCGCCCATATATATAACTCTTATTATTTTTTCTGTACCTGTACTTGTTTTTGTTATATAATTGCATAATACTATTTATACTATGTTGGAGCTTTTCTCCCCGGGCCTCTACTGAAAATGGAAATATATCCAGTTAAACTAACCCGGTCAACAAATGTAAAATAAAAAAATAAATAATAAATAAATGTGCTGAGGAGGGATGCTGGGTATATTGGGAAAAGGATGCTAAGGATGAAGCTGCCAGGTAACAGGAAAAGAGGAAGGCCTAAGATTAGGTTTATGGATGTGGTGAGAGAGGACATGCAGGTGATTGGTGTGACAGAGCAAGATGCAGAGGACAGGAAGAAATGGAAACAGTTGATCTGCTGTGGTGACCCCTAACGGGAGCAGCCGAAAGAAGAAGGAGAAGAAGAAGAAGAAGAAGAAGAAGACTACTTTCTGAAAGAATGTCAAACAGCTTGGCAAAGTGCTTAAGTGGAATTCAAGCAAGATGACAGTTGAAAAGATATAAGAAATGTAAATGAGGTCAAACTATAACTACAGCTTTGCAGGCAAGAAGGGCATTATTGCTCACGCCTGAAAGATTGGTATGTATGTACATATGTAAAATGTATGAATATAAATAAGCCGTTTAGTAGTGTGGCTATAGGTTCATAGGTTCATAGGTTTATACTAGGCTATCTGCCCTAAGGCATTTATAAGCCTAGCCCAAATTTTTGTGGCTTACGCCACCTTATATGAAAAAATACTGTGCCCATTAGTTTGTTGTGCCTCTGTCCAGCAGTGACACAGAGATGATTCCCGGGGTAAACCTACGATCTCCCATCCACAGGTCTAGATTTCTCTTGAACAGAGTCAGCGAGGTGCTCTGCCTCACATGGACCGGGATTTTATTCCACAGCATAGGGAGTCTCTGAGTGATAAATCTATCCCTCCAGCACGTCCTATTTATATCCGTGCTAAGGTTTAAGTCGCTTGCTCTAGTGGTTTTGGTGGATTTGGATTTTTGAGGTGGAGCATGTCCATTAATTCGGGTTGGACATGGCCTTGTATGTCAGGCACATGTCACCTCTGAGCAGACGGTATGCGACTGAATAGAGCTGGAGTTTCTTCAATCTGGCAGCATATGACAGATTTTGGAGTCCCTTTATCCTTTTGGTGAGGAACTTTTGGGGTCTCTCCAATTGCTGCAGATGTCGGGTGAGATACATCCCGAATGGGGCATTGTACTCGATCATTGGTCTGATAAGTGAAGAGTACAGGGGAACAATAACCTCACTAGATCTGGATGTGAATCCCTTCATGATCAGGTGGGCAATGTAGAAGGTCTTTCTAACCACTTTAGCAATGTGAGTGTCAAATGAAAGGCCACTGTCAACCTGGGTCCCCAGGTCCCTGATAACCTCTTCTGTGCTTAGTGGATTGCCACCTATATGGTAGCTTGGGGTTACCTTGTTTTTCCCGAAGGGTATGACTATACATTTTTTGGCGTTTAACTTCAGGCCATGGCTCTGGCACCAGCTATCTGTTTCCGTGAGTCCTTTCGGAAGGATATCCGTGTCTGATGCACTTTCCACTATGGTGCCCAGTTTGCAGTCGTCTGCAAACTTTGTCAGCCAAAGTCCTCCTATGTTGGCCTGTACTTCTGAGAAGTAGATGCCAAACAATAGGGGCCAAGGACCGAGCCCTGTGGGACACCACTTGTGACCGGCTTGGAGTCTGACACAGCGCCAGCAACTCTAACCCTGTGGGTTCTGTCCTTAAGCCAGTTTGCAACCCATCTTGTGACATATGGGTTTTCATTTAAGCTGGTAAGTTTTTCTACAATACCCGAGTGGGGTATTGTGTCGAAAGCCTTTGCAAGGTCAAGGTAGGCTGTATGGACTGCCTTTCCCTCATCAATGGCCTTGGTGACTGTTTTGAAGAAGTCGACCAAGTTCAAAAGGCATGATCTTCCCTTGACAAAGCCAAACTGGGTCGGGTCCAATGTCTGCAAGTCCCCTATATCTTTGTTTATGAGCTCCATTATGATCCTCTCCATAGCTTTGCAGACTAGACTTGTTAAGCTTATGGGGCGGTAATTACCAGGGTCCATAGAGGCTGCCTTTGTGGAGTGGGACAACAGTTGCCGACGCCACTCCTTGGGCACGTATCCTGTGGTAAGGCTGAGATTAAACAGCTGCCTTATGTGCGGGTTTAATTCCTCATTTAGCTCGTGTAGCACACAGCCGGGGACACCATCCGGTCCCATTGATGCTGTGTTTTTAGCTTTAGAGAGAGCAGCTTTCACCTGTACATTTGAGATGTCAGAGAGGCTACACTCGGCTGGGATAGTTATCTCTCCTTTAGGGGGGGGGAGAGGGGGTGAAGTTTGCACTGAACCTGTCTGCCAGTATGTTGGCAATGTCTGTGGGTTCAGTGATTTTTGTATCATTTTGGACTAATTCTGAGCATATCTGGGAGTTTCCACCCAGGTTCCTAACATAGCTGAAAAAGGCCTTATGATTGTCCTTTGAATCCATGGCAATTTTCTCTCAAAATTGGCCTTAGTTGATTTTATGAGTGCTCGTATTTTTTACTAATAATGATCAGGGGTGACTTCCCTTTTATGGATTTTGTTCTATCATGTAATAGCTTTCTCCTCTTATTGTAAAGTTTGTTAATGGCTGGGGTCCACCAGACTGGACGTTTGCCCTTTGTGGAAAGAGTCTTGGTTTTATTTGGGATTGCCTGATCCATGCAGTCCTGGAGGTGTTCATAGAAGGCATTTGTAAGGGCTTCCGCAGCTTGGGTTGTGGTTTCCACTGGCTCAGGGGCCTTGAAGGATACCACACCAGTCTTGAGTAGTGTGAAGTTTGCTTTAGAGAAGTTCTTCACTATGGTCTTTTTTGTTTGGGGTGGGGGCGGGATGTGATGTGGATTTCCAGTGAGATTAGTTTATGATCAGATCTCACCAATGAGGGATATACTTCCGGTGTGGAGCATTTTGTCCCCATGTTTGTGACAATGAGATCTAGTATATTTTCTCCTCTCGTGGGAACAGTGACTAGCTGTTCCATGGCATTTGAATTTATGAACTCCAGGAACCGTTGGGCTAGAAAGTTAGGGCTTGAGTAATGTTCCCAGTCTATATTCGGGTAGTTGAAGTCACCCAATATGATGGTGTTTGGAGATACATTTATACCCTCCAGTGTCTTCAGGAAGGCTGTGTGGGGTTCCTGAGTTTGAGAGGGTGGCCTGTAGCATGCTACAATTTGTAGAGCAGTTTTGCCTATGGTTAGTTGCACCTGGATGGTTTCCAAGCTTGATGCGTTGCCACCAACCTGGAGGTGTGGGTATCCTTTATGAATATGGATACACCCCCTCCTTTTGTGGTGTGGTCCAGGTTTTGGGGCCGGAACGCATGATATGAGGTAAAACCTAATAGTGCCGGGGTGCTCTCAGGAGCCTTGAACCAGGTTTCAGTTACAGCACAGACATCGATGTTCTCCATACTGAGAAGGGCCTCGAGTGCATGCATTTTGAGATTTAGACTTCTGGCATTGAGCAGCATTACCCTCAGTTTCTTCCCATTTTGTTTTCTAGGGTGGTAGGTTTAGAATTTGAGCCTTGCCTAAAAAGGCACTATGGGGTGGCAAGAGCCTTAGCCAATATCCGGAATCCCAGGGTGACAGGTGCAAGCTGTCCCTTGAGCAGCGTGGCTTGTCAAGCATGTCATCCCAGGCAGACAGACACTGGATCCCCTTTGAATGACACCAGACATTAAGCCAATTGTTAAAGCTGATCATCTTGTCTCTATATTGTGGCATCATTCTTGGTGAAGGAAGGATACTGCTCAGGGTTAGGGTCATACCTGCCTGGGCTACATAATCAGAGAGCTCCTCTATGTCTCTTTTCATGTAGTCCAGGGAGGTACATCTCAGGTCGTTCACACCAGCATGGACAATGACTGTGTCATATTTGTACTTGCCGTGGAGTGACCCGAGTGCTTGTGTTATGTGGCGGATTCTAGCGCCCGATAGTCAGCTTACTGTGACCCTCTCCTTGTTCAGCCTGGTGAGTGGGACGTCAGTGTGTCTGACTATGGAGTCACCTATGACAAGTATGTTTGGTGTTGTATTTGGCCTTAAGGGCTGTGACTGCTTTGCACACTGCTTTTGTGGTTTATGTGTTGCTTGTGGGGTGTCTTGAGGTAGCAGTTGTTTGGGTGTCTGCTTTGGAGGCCTCTGCTGTTTAGGTAAATTTTTACTCAGAGCCTCCGAGTATGTCTTTGTGTGTTTATGTGTTTGATTCAGTGGAGTGGTAGCATTATGTGAGGCTAGTTTTGTGGTGTGTGTAGTTGCCTTCTCCTCCTGTCTGGTCTTGCCAGTCCTGAGTTGAGAGAGCTCAGCCTCCAGTTTGGCTAAATAGCTGCATCTCTCGCAAGTATTTGTGTTATGTGGGAGGAGGAGAGGGTTGTCTGTGTACATGAGGCAGTTATAACATTGCCTCAAGATTCCCAGATTCACCAGCTGGACCGGAGAGAAGATTGACAACTGACCTTTGGACATGCTAGAATAATATTGGGAATTCCTTAATTGAAAACAAGGGCCAGTGGGGAGTGAGGGTGTAGTGCTTTTAATTTTTAGTGCTGACTTATATAATTGCTTTAGTGAGCAAGTGCCAGGTAACTTGAGTGCAATGTGTTACAAGTAACTAAATGCAAAAACGACAAACAGTAACTTTCTTTCAAGTGAAACAAGGAAATAAGTACAGTAAGCAATGCAGATATCACTAGTGATCCACAGAAGCGCTGAGAAGTTGCGTATTAGGTGGAATTAGCTTCCAGGGAAATAACAAGCAAACAAACAACAAGCATATAAACAAAGCTAGATTCAGCAGGCCTGGATCTAGTCTATGCTAGAGCAAACAAGGTGAACCAATTTCAGTAAGATACAGTTCAAATATTCAGGCACTATAAACCTTTAACCAGAAATTCCCAGCTCAGAAGGGCAGAGTCCAGCCTCTTCTCCCACAAGAGTGCAGACCACGAACCTTCTTAATGTAAAATAACTGGCCTGAAGCCCAAGTGCCTAAACCAGAGCTAATACACTTGGACACTGGGCTCTCAATCAGCAGTTCCCAACTTAGAAGGATGAAAGCTACCTGTCCTGCCACCACAGTGCTTGCCACAAACTATGTTACGTATAGAAGGGTCTTTCCAGTTTTATTTATTTTTTTAGCTTTATGTGCAAGTAGTGTTCTTTAAACTAATGAGTGTGTATTATAGATATCTTGCATTGTCATGATTCATCAGCAAAATTGTCTCTTTGCAACAAAATATCACACTTGCTCTTACTTGCAATTTATACTGTTTCTCTGCAAACCTGTTACATTAAATCAAAATGTCTATCTTCCTGTCTATACATACATATGATAGTTATGAAACAGTCAAATAAATAAAACTATGACTTCACATGGAACCAGAGTGTCTACTTGCTTGTTTATTTTGTAAAATAAATGAAACTACAATTTCACATGGAATATGTGTGTCTGTTTACTTATTTATGTATGTATAAAGTTGTACTGGCTAGTTCTAATTTGCAACTAGGCTGTCTAGTGTATAGGAATATGCATGCAATAAATGCCATTCATTTCTTGTGATGTCATGACATTTCAGATATAATTGAAGCCCTACCTTTCAACGTTATAGTGCACTGAGAAAAACCTTGACAGAAACATTTAATTGGATAAAGTAGTTACTAAAGTCCAAGATAAAAGAGTAGACAACAGTAACTTTATTCAAAAGTGTTACACAACAGCAAAAAGGTTTTTCAAAGGAAAAAAAAGAAAACCCCGAGTCCATAAATGGACTTTCAAAAAGAAATGGAACTTAGTTACTTTTTCCCAAAAG